>NW_007727332.1:115931-152022 GCF_000696425.1 Galeopterus variegatus | reverse complement strand
TTTTTTTTTTTTTTTTTTTTTTTTTTTTTTTTTTTTAAAAGATGACCGGTAATGTGTAATCAACCCTTGACTTGGTGTTGTCAGCACCACGCTCAGCCAGCGAGCGAACCGGCCATCCCCATATGGGATCCGAACCCGGGGCCTTGGTGCCATCAGCACCGCACTCTCCCGAGTGAGCCACAGGCCGGCCCGAGTATTTGTATTTTTTAAATTTTATCTTAGCTTTGCAGTAAAAAGATTGAACATCTATTGTTTTAGTCTGCCCAGCATCTATTCTCCCTTCTTTTTGTCAAATAACCCCAAATTTGTTTGGGGGACCACCTACTGGATGCAGTCTTGGTTTTACCATCACCATGGGCAACCTGCCTTCCTCTTGCTGAGGGGTGGGCACATAAATAAGTTCAGTTGGAGATACTCTGAATGACATAAAGACTAAAAATAATTGTCAGAACTTTAATCTCAAAGCAGCACTGTGGAAAAAAAAAACTGTCTCATAGTACCTACCCTTAAGATACCTGGAACTGTTCCAATTCTTGACCTTTCCAAAACTTTGAGTCTTCGACTTTTCCTTGACTCTGGAGTCTCTCATCCTTTCAAACAATTTGTTATAAATTAATGATTCTGTTGCTGCAACCAAAAATTCCAATATACCATGAAATCAGAAGTAATAGACCACATATTTTTTATGCCCTAATGGATAAATATTAAAGCATATATTAGGGCTGGCCAGTTAGCTCAGTTAGAGCATGATGTTAATAACACCAAGGTCCAGGGTTCGATCCCTGTACCAGCCAGCTGCCTGAAACAAACAAAATAAAGCATATATTAAAATAATTATGTAACTACGTTAAGTGTCCATTCATAAGCCAGTCACCTTTAGTGATACAAGTCCCCCCTTTGACCAAAAAAAAAAAAAAAAAAAAAAAAAAAATAGACAAAAGTCTTTGTCACGTAATACATATTTCTTTCTTTCTTTTTTTTTTTCCCCTTTTTGTCTTTTTTACTGACCGGTAAAGGGATTGCAACCCTCAGTGTCGCGCCCAGACCGGACCGGGACCGGCAACGGGATCGCAACCCTCGGTGTTGCCCACACTCCTTGCTCAGCCAGTGAGCGGCCGGTCTGTATGTGGGATCCAAATCCTCGGCGGGAGCGCCGCCGCGCTTCCCAAGCGGCACACTGTAGCAGTGCACCACCGGGCCGGCCCCCGTAATACATATTTCTAACAAGAAAGTATTCAATAGGATTATGTTGTTGATAACAGCCAGGTTGGTTGGCAGATTTCTTATAAAAACACAAGTGTACACAAAGCCTCACCAAACTATGCTGCAAGCAAATGTTTCTGCACAGATACAGCAGTAAGCAAAGTCCCCAACTGGTAAAGTAGCAACAGTAGTATGTGGCATGGAAAATATTTCTACAAAAGTCACGTTATAATCAAATTAGAAAATCTCAATTTAGGGCCGGCCTGGTGGCGCACTGGAGAATGCGCCGCTTGGGAGTGCGGCGGTGCTCCCGCCGAGGGTTTGGACGTGTGCATTCATAGTGCTGTAATCAACAGGGAAAGGTTGGATAAAACAGACGGTTTAAAGTCAGCCAAACCCAGCTTCTTCGGATGTTGGGTTGTTAGTATTGAACCTGAAAGTCATAGTTTTAGCTTCTTGTCTGATGAAATGAAAATTTAGAAACCATTCATGTAAGTGTTCTTTATTAAATACTATGATCTCCGATTTTATTTTATTTTAATTTCCAATTGATAAATGAGCAGTAGTTTGAAGCATTCCAATTTCTTTCTCTTTTATATTTTAAACAACCTATAAATAAATTCTTCAGGAGATATTGATGAAAATGATGCTAAAATCCTTTTCGAATATGAGAAATATTTTGATAATGTGATTTTACCCTCTAATTTAAACTTTTTTTTTTTTTAAAGATGACCGGTAAGGGGATCTTAACCCTTGACTTGGTGTTGTCAGCACCACGCTCAGCCAGTGAGCGAAACGGCCATCCCTATATGGGATCCGAACCCGGGGCCTTGGTGTTATCAGCACCACACTCTCCCGAGTGAGCCACGGGCCGGCCCCTAAACTGCATATTTTAAAATTAAATTTTAGTTTGTTTTTTTTTTAAGAGGTCCTCATCACCAAAGGCAATTAGGAAGTTACCTAAAGAAGTTAACATGCTCTCTGCTTAGTCACTGCTAAAAACCCTGACACAGATGGTAAAACATACAAATATCATAATCTGTCAAAGTCAGTTTTATATTAGATTTTCACTTTAGGAATATGTTTTTTAAAGTTCAATAGTTTTGAAAGAGATTATAGACTAAAATCTAAATGTCGTAATATGACGCCTACCTTGAATGGAAAGGCTGTCTTTACAAGGTGGCATTTTAATATTATACAAAAAAGACTAAGTCACTTTCTGGAAGTAGGAAACTCTTCCCATCTATAAAAAGATGGGGGGAAAATGTATATACATAAAATTATATATATTATAATATACATCAAAATTACATATATAAATATTATATAATTGTATATAAAAAAAGACTAAGTCACTTTCTGGAAGTAGGAAACTCTTCCCATCTATAAAAAGATGGGGGGGAAATGTATATACATAAAATTATATATATTATAATATACATCAAAATTACATATATAAATATTATATAATTGTATATGAATATTATTATAACTATATTTAAATTATGTATAAATATTATATTTTACAATTATATAAAATCATAATATATAATATTTACATATAATTATATATGTTTACATATATTGTATATAATTGTTATATGTGTGTGTGTGTATATATATATATATATTTTTTTTTTGGCAGCTGACTGGTATGGGGATCGAACCCTGGATCTTGGATCAGCACCAGACTCTAAGAAACTGAGCTAACCAGCCAGCCCCTATTTTTTAAAAGTTAAGGGGGCCGAACCCGTGGCTCACTCGGGAGGTGCGGCACTGGGAGCGCCGAGGCAGCAAGGTTCGGATCCTATATAGGGATGGCCAGTGCGCTCACTGGCTGAGCGCGGTGCGGGAGACACCAAGATTGTTCCTGGCTACTGGCCAACTGGGCATCAACAGTAGAGTGAGGGTCCAAGGGCAATAGTACTAGTCAGGGTCATGGACTATGGTGCAAATTCCCTGTCCCTTTCACTCCAGACCTGTGTCTGTGAGAAGCACAGCCCTGGGCTAGGTCTGGGCAGCTAGGTGCCAGGAGACCCCATCAAGTCTGGGGCAAAGGGCTTTGGGACCTGGCAGGCAACCCCTTGTGCCTGGAGCCAAGCATCCTGCTTGTGAGCGAGCTAGTCATACCACCCATTGGCCAGCCAGCACTTAGGCTTGCAGAGCCCATCTTCATGCTAAAAGTCCTCAAGGGTGCTTAGTGGTCTGCCTCAGATGAGCCTCAGGCTTGGTTAATTCAGCTGAGGGGTACATGAGTGCATGAGTGCATGAGCTGGGCCTCCACAGGCTGCCAGCCTCAGCAGGTCCAGGGGGACGGGCCTCCCTAGGCAGAGAAGCCTGTGTACCACATGGCAAAGCCATCATTTCTGATGGTCCTTGCATAGACTAGACTCTGGCTTGGCCCATGTAGGCTGCACACTGTAGGTGGCACTGGCCTGGTCCCTGGAAAGCTCAAAGGTGTATTTCAGAGAGTGAAGGGGACCCTGCTAGACTGCAGTCTGTAGCCCACTACTCCTACTTTACAGACCAGCCAATTCCTGCTGGAGGCCCCTGGTGATATGGGGAGACCATGTCCAAATCCCTGAATGCCTGCTGAATGCTGAGGCAGCAGGTCTGCACCCTATTCATCATCGGCTTCAAGTTCACATTTTCCCTCTTCCTCACGATCTACTAGCACATTGTTGGAGAGCCCAAGGACCAGAGGCAACTTTATAACCTGCCTGCAGACACCCCCTGGCCTCCCTTTGTTGCCTCCACCCTGCCCTCCAGCAACCCCTGACCCGGAAACGTCTTCTTCTTGGAGACTTCAGACTGAACCAACTCCAACTTCCTGTTCATGTGCTAGGTGGAGTCGGCTGCCAGGACTGTCCCTGGTGGTGGTCCTGATGAAGGGCTTGCCCGGCGGCAACGCCTCCCAGCCCTGGCACCTTGGCATCGCTTCTGGGCTGCTTTGCCAACGTCCAGATGCTCCACTGGACCTGGAGGGGTGGTTCCGGGACACGCCCCTGGCAGCCTGGTATGTGGCTGTGTGGCGGCAGTGGGAACCCTACCTGCTGCCCATGCTTTCTGACACCTCCAGGATCGCATTCATGTGGAAGTTCAAGGGTATCTACCCGGACGTGGACTTCATCGTCCTCAAGAACCTGAGGTACCCGATCAACATGCTGGGCGCCCCATCCCACTTATGTCTGCATTGGCGCCTTCCTAGCCTTCAAGCACAGGCATGAGTTCATGGCACTGTGCACACACGACTTTGTGGTCAACTACAAAGGCTGGATTTGGGGCCACTAGGGCGCGCAGCTGCTCATGCGGGGCTTCAGGAAGTGATGCTCCATCCGCAGCCTGGGAGAGAGCTGCTCCTGCCACAACGTCACAACACTGCCCCAAGAGGCCTTCTACCCCATCCGCTGTCAGAACTGGAAGTACTTCAAGGACTTCAGCCCTGAGGAGCTGCCCTGGCTGCTCAACGCCACCTGCACCGTCCACGTGTGGAACAAGAGTCAGGACATGCCCTTCAAGGCCACGTCCAGGGCGCTTTTGGCCCAGCTCCACGCCCACCACTGCCCCACGAGGCAAGAGGCCATGAAGATGTACTTGTGACAGGCCAGTCAGGCTGCTCCCTCACCGTGTCCTGGTGGAAAAGGATGCTCGGCCGCCCTTCCCTGGGTGGGCCTGGGAGAGGGAGATGGGAGCTGCTGCAGCTTGGTTTAGGGCAGGCTGCTGAGGAGGCATTGTGGGAGCACGTGCCGCAGGCCCTAGGATCGCCTCCCTCCATGACAGGGTGAGGCCAGTGCCCCATCTGTGGGTGGGTGGAGGGGCTGACAAGTGGGGCCAGAGTCGGCTGGAGCGAGTCTGGGTCTTCCGCACAGGGGGCGGCGAAGAGCTCAAGCACCTTCAGGGCTGGTGGGGAAGCCAGGCGGGCTGGGGCTGAGATGCCGGGAGGGGAGCTCAGAGGAGGAAGGAGGGAAGAGTTCCCAGACAGGAGAGGAGGTAGCTAGTGGGAGAGCGGGGTGCACACCCAGCCCTGTGAGCCCAGGGAGGGGGTGGTGGCTTTTTTCTGGTTCTGGCCATTTTTTCGGAGGGACTGAGCAGGCCCTGCCTGCCTGCCCATCCTTTCCTGTCTCCAGAAACGTTGCGAGGGGGGCATGGACTGGCTGCCCACTTCCACGGGCACAGGGTCGGGGAGGTTCTTTTGGCCCAGGAGAGGAATTTTAAAGAAAACGTCCCCCACTCACAATAAACAGGAGAAAAATAAATACAATAAAAGTGAAAAAAAATTTTTTAAAGTTAGAAAGTATAATTTTTTTTTACGTTAGGAAAATGTCAGTAATCAATATTCCCTTTTCCCTATTTTTCAAAAATAGGTTAGAGATTGATAAGTGGGTCACAATTTCTCACACATGCCATGAATAGAAAAGGCATTCAAAAAGAATCAAGTAACTATGGAACTGATCTCAGTATATCTTGGGCAGTAGTAGATGCTGCTACTTATTTTCATTAGGACTTATGAAAATTTCTTATGATAATGCACTACCTCCTCTTGAGGATGATGCAAGATAGTATTTTAATGTCAAGTATTCCATGGGGTTTGGTTTTTCCAAATTACATTCTAAGCTGGTACTACATCACCTAGATAATTTTATTTTGCTTTGGCAACAAACTAAAAGAAATATCCTGTGAGCTGGCTGGCAAGTACAGGGTTGGATCCCTGTACCAACCAGCCGCCCAACCCACTTCTCCAAAAAATAATAATAAAATAAATATCCAAACTAAAGTTAGTACATAAATGAACTTTTCTAAAATTATTCACCAATATTTTCCCTTAATATTTTGTACTTACCAGTTTACCTCTGAAGAAGTTTAACTATTTTAGTTATCTTGCTTAAATATACTGTGACAGGTGTCAATATATTACAACAGTTAGACCTAATTTTCTTCCTCTCAGATAGCTTTTCTGCCTCACTTGAAGAAACATATGGTCATGTTGAAGTTAAAAATCAAACCCTTATCTTAACAATTTATTTAATTAAATGTTGTAAAAATTAATCAAGAACAATCGGTTTTGAATTTAATTCTTAATGACTAATTACAGCTTAGAATCTTCCTTATCCTAATATCCCTGTTATTTTGGAAACTGTAGATTTCCCTAGATTTATATTAAATTTTTAAAAGCCTAAACTTTTCTTCTATGCCACAAGATATTTTATTTGTATTTTATTATTTATTATTATTATTTTTTAAAGATGACCAGTAAGGGTATCTAAACCCTTGACTTGGTGTTGTCAGCACCACGCTCAGCCAGTGAGCGAACCGGCCATCCCTATATGGGATCCGAACCCGGGGCCTTGGTGTTATCAGCACCACACTCTCCCGAGTGAGCCACGGGCCGGCCCAAGTTCAGAAGTTTTTGAAGAGGCTCAGAACAGATTGAAATATAGCACTCATTCCAAAATATTTCTTAAACATTTTTTAGTTTTCTTTTTTTCCCCTCATTCCAAAAATTTTTAACGCTATAAGTAGGCCTTTTTCTTTTTTGGCAGCCAATTAATTGGTAAGGGGATCCAAATCCTTGACCTTGTATAAGCAGAACTCTGACACCTCATTTAATTTACATCCATTTAGTTGCTATTCCAGGTGGTTTGTATTAGCTATTGCAAATTCTTCATGCAAACCAGTTGATTACAAAGCAAAATTATTCAAATGGATCTTAATTCTATTATACAATAAAATTGACCTTTTTTATTTTTAACTTTTTTGGCAGCTGGCTGGCTAAGGGAATCTGAACCCTTGACCTTGGTGTTATAACACCACACACTGCACTCTAACCAACTGAGCTAACTGGCCAGGCCTAAAATTTGCTTTAAAGATCTACTTTAACAAAATTTATGATGAAGATTCTAGATTTATATAAGAGAACCTATTTGATCACATTACCTATCAAATTACACAAATGTTCAAAGCTGACAAAAAAATAACATTCACCAATACATCATATGCATGGTGTTTTATTCTTTGAAGAATGGTTCTAAAATATCACACTAAGTCAGGCTGAAAGGTAAAGTTTAAAATAAACAGTTTTATAAGGATAGATTATATCATATGTAATGACTGTTCACTCTACCAAATCTCGAGATCTGAGAGCTTATGATACACCGAGTTGGCAGTAGCACCCAGGTTTTCCAAACAGCCAGTCATCATTTTTCTCTTGTCTGCATAGACTTCTTCTCATTAGCTGCCTTCTGCTTTTGTTGCATGATCTCAGAGTCCCTATAATGGATGAAAAGGCTATAAGTTGTTACAGAAAAACTGATTTTATGTTCTCAGTTGCTTTCTACACATAACTCATTAAGTACATTAGAAGACAATTTAAAAGAAAGTATAAACATTCATGTCTTTCTGTTTTCACGGATGGAGACAAAATGGAAAGGCAAAGACTGCAAAGGCTTTGAAGTCAGATTATTTTAAATACCATCTCTACTATTATCATGACCTTGGGCAAATAGTCTCAAAGCCCTTTCAAAATCAGAGCAATATACATCAAAATTGTTCTGAGACTAGCTATTAATGTATATAAGAGAATCTCACATTAGGCAGCCACATGCAGAAATAATGGCAATTACTCTTGGTTGTTAACAAAGTTAATTCACTCTAATTTTTTTTTCCTGAAAGAAGAGTAATTTAAAAAGTCTCCTAGATTTCCTAACTGGTACCTAGGATTAGGACATGATGTTATGAAGCAATTCAGTTTCTTATAAGACAAAAAGCTCAATAGCTAGTGATGAGAACTGGATTACACTAAAGAAAATCAGGATATTCAGGACACTTTCGTTGCCCTTTGAGTCGCTTAACTGAAACTCCACATACCACATTAACTCTGAACTATAACCAGACTACCTGGGCTAAGTGATCCATGAGTCCATGGCTCCCATATTTTAAAAATATATTAAATGGCTATGTAATCAGCACCTACTTTGTGCCAAGCATTACTGGCTATGGCTTAAGTCCCACAACTGAGTTATCAACCCCATGTTTCAGATATAAAAAAAAAAAAGGCTCAGCACTAAACTTTGCCCTAATCACATAATTACCAAGGTCTGTCCAATTTCAAAGTCTTGGCTATTTATCAGGATGATTTAGAATTAGATTTTAATTCAGGATTGAATAGATCTATCCATGACACTAAGACATTTCTGCAAAGCCAGTAGCAAAAACAAGGAATAGAAGGAAGGAAAAATAAGACAGCTACAAAGAAATGAGATACAGTGGAAAAGAATAGTGATCATTATTTTTCTGTTTGAAACCAAACTCTGCTGTGCTTGTTGTATGACCTTAGTAATGTTACTGAAGTTCAGAGCCTCAGTTTCCTATTCTACACATTGGTGTTAATACCACTTTTCAGGGCTGTGATGAATAGAGATAACAGATACATAGCATCTAGAACAGAGCTTTTATAAGGAGTAGATATTCAGTAAACAATGGCTATTTCTGAACCAAGCTAGACACAGTTCTCCAATAAAAATTATTTCAGAGTCACTGATCCATACCATATTCACTTTTACTGGACTAGCCGGTTAGCTCAGCTGGTTAGAGCACTGTCAAAAAATAAATAAAAGGTGTTCCCTGTGTTCACCCAGTAAATTCACTTTTACTCCAATGTGAGTAAACAGAAACTATTTATTTATTTATTTTGGCAGCTGGCTGGTACAGGGATCTGAACCCTTTACTTTAGTGTTAATGAGCACCATGCTCTAAACAAGTGAGCTAACTGGCCAGCCCAGTAAACAGAAATTTAAGGTGAAGCTAAACGCTTTTATAATAAATATTATCAAAAGAAAACGTGAAGTGATAGTTAAGGGATTCAACCTCATTAACCAATAATTCTTAACTGTGGCTGTACATTGGAATCACCTGGGGAGCTGTTTTTAGTCAGGTTTTAAGATATAACCAAGGTATAATAAAAATTACCCAGCATGCTTTTTAATGCCCAACTCCAGACCAATTAAATAAGAACTGGGTGTAGGGCACAGGCTTGAGTAGCCATCAAGGTTTCCCAGGTGATTATGATGTGCAGCCAGGATTGAGAACCACTGATAAGCCAACAGGAAGCACATGCAGTTATTCACCTAACCTCCAGTTCCATATGGAAAATTTGACTTTAGAATAAGATTAAACTTTGGCTAGCTTTTTTAGAAACATAAACACACTTTTTTCTTAACTTAAGCTGCAGTCTCATTAAAGCATTGTACTATTTGTCACACGTAAGTTTCTTATCAAGACTATGTACATGCATTCTCTACAACCTAGTGGATCTTCAGAAGTCAATACAGCTACAAATACCTTTTTTGTTTCTCTTTCAGAACAGTTATCACTATAATTGAGCCACTTGTCTCCAGACTAGTTTGGGTAGGCTGTCTGCTTTGAAATTGTTGTGTCCCTAGCACCTAACAGTGCCTTATTTTGCTGAATAAAGTTCTTATTGTTGTGGAGGAGCTGCATGAGATTTTCTGCAAAACAAGCTCCAGTGCTTTAAACTCTTCATCCACAGGTAAGGGTAATGACTACCCCATATGGTTTTACTGTGCCTGGCACAAAACAGATACTCATCACTGTCAACCCCTTCCACAGGTTAGGCCCACTCTACCAATGTTTTTTTGTTTTTTTTTTGTCTTTTTTCGTGACCGGAAACGGATCGCAACCCTCAGTGTCGCGCCCGTACTGGACCGGGACCGGCAACGGGATCGCAACCCTCGGTGCTGCTCCCGCACCTCGCTCAGCCAGTGAGCGGCCGGTCTGTATGTGGGATCCGAACCCTCAGTGGGAGCGCCGCCACGCTTTCCAAGTGGCGCACTGTAGCAGTGCGCCACCAGGCTGGCCCTCTACCAATGTTTTAAAAATGCTTTTCATTCTCCAAAGTGTAGCTTCAATCAAAACTTCAGTGATTTGAGAATTCTATTTGTACCACTTACCTCTGCTTTCTCTGAGAGGTAGTCAAGCTATCCTCTTTTCTTTTTCCTTTACTAATTTCCTGGGTTTTCTTCATGTTTTTCTGGCGGGCAAGTTCTCGTTGATTTCCACCTACAAAGACAAACTGTCATGTTCTTTTCCCATCTCCAGAATTATTAATAATTCCATTAAAGGGCTCTTAAGCATCTGAAGTTTGACTTTTAATAGATAAGCCAGCAAAGTATTGCATTGATGGTGTTCCCAGATCTGACAAGGAGGAAGCTTAAAGGTACTTAAGAGTATTATCATACCAATCTAGATGTTCACTAGCTATAAATATCAGATCTTTTAAAACAGGCATTCCGATCACCTGTCTCTATGGGCCAGTATTCCAAAATAAGTTCTGGTTTTTGATGGGTGTGGGTGGAAAGAGAACGATACAGATCACACCTCGCACAAGTTCAGCAATTCGACTGTTCAAGCTAGCAAATGCAGATGCCTGTAAAACCCTACATGTAAGGGTCAAACAAAAGAACCAGGAGGAGACTCAGTCGGAGCTCCGGATCCTCATTAGGCCTTAAGACTTTAGATATCTGCTGTAATCCGCCTCCAAACAAGGACCACCACCCTGGGGTGGCCGTCTCCCCACACCTCCCACGAGTGCTTTCGTGTGTTCATTACCATGCAAACTTGCGCCTCGGAGGCAGGCACCTGTCCGGCCTGAGAGGCCGGAACGGAACCCACCGTCCTTCTCCCTCTGCTGATGGAAGCTGGGGTCCCAGCCCCGCCGGCCCAAGGGATTTACCGGTGAGACCCCGCCTACCCCGCCAGCCGCGCCGCGGTGCTAGGCTCACTCGCCTGACGCTCCCCGCCGTTTCCCCCACCCGTCCGCACACTCACGGGCCATGCTGACCACCGGACAGAGCCTGGAAGAGAGCAACTCGGAAAGGCAACGGCGCCCTGCACGCTCAGCCGCCCTTACCACCCGTCGGTCTGCACGTCTGAGCCCGAGCGGGCCGTTTGCCGGGCGTCGCCTCACCTCGGTCGGTGGCCCCGCCCACGGAGAGCCGACAACAGCCGCCGGCGTGGCCCGTGAGCCACTGCGCGTCCGGCCGCCGCAGCTCCCGGGTAATTGGCCAGGCCCTAGGCCTGCTTCCAAGCAAGTTTGGTGGAGCTTAGGAAGCTCTGAGAGAGGGTCTGGCACTGGAGCTTGACCAGCCCATCCCCCTTTTGATAACAAACGACAATAAATAACTACAATTATCTAACTTTCGACAAAGAACGTTAGCTTTCATTCATCCTCTTGCAGAGGCTGGAAGGGAGGCAGGAGACTGAACAGACTGAGGGTTAACCCTACGAAAGGCAGTGCGGGCCCTTTACATATTTTATTTTTTTGTTCTAGCAGCACTCCTGTAAAGTAGGCTTCATTGTCCTCATTTTGCGGAAGAGACTAACCTAACAGGAACTGGTAGAAGTGAGAATCAAATTTAAGACGGACTCTAAAGCCTGTTCATTTTCCACTTTATCCCAGTGCCCTTGTCACTGTCAACAGTGTTTTATGAGTTTTTATTTACTGGGTTCATGCTTGGGATGTGTGGTGTGTGAAAGAAAGTGAGCAGAGATGCTGGGTACAGTTCAAGCTTTATTAAAGAAAGAATTCTGTTGGGCTGTGCTCAGAGTGGCAGGCAGCCCAGGGCTGCCCTGAAAATGGGGACAGCACCACGTGTGGGGGTGGTAGAGCTTATATACTGCACCAAGGGCTGGCTGATACCATCAACGAGGGTCATTATGCTAATGTGGATCCGGGTGGAGAACTGTGTCCTTGCAGAAACAAAAGAGGTTTCTGTTTAAGTCAGGGGGCTTCTCCTAAAGGGAAGGGGTGAGGGGAGGGGAGGAGGTGGGTGGTGCTGTTTTGTACTTGGACTTGTCTAAAGTGTCGCTGGTTATGTGGCAGATCTATTAGTGGGGAGAGGATGGCAGGGAGTGCAGTCATACCACAAATTCAGAATAGCCCAGAATAATCTGGACACCTATGTAAAAGCTGTGGACCATCTGCCATTGCTAGAAACAGACGTGTAAACATGCTCGTATGATTCATACTTTTCTTCACCTATTCCATTAATTGTTACAAACTGAGATGGTCTGGAGGTCCTAAAATTCCCTTATGTATTTAAAAGCTTTTATTTTGGTGTTGGCCGGTTAGCTCAGTTGGTTGGAGCATGGCGCTGATAACACCAAGATCCAAAGTTCCATCCTTGCACTGGCCAGCGGCCTATATATATTATATATATAGCTTTTGTTTTGGAAGATTTCAAATATATACAAGAGAAAACATACACAGAAAATACTATAATAGACCCCCAAGTACATATGACCAAACTTCAACAAGTTTTGCCTTATAAAATCGCCTATTTTAGAGAAGGTGGGAGAAAGTGGTGAAGACTAAGGGCTCTGTAGATGGAATGTCTGGGTCGAAAGCTCAGCTTTATCAATTAGTATCTGTGTCAGTCTGGGCACATTATTTGGGTGTTTTAAAGCTTCCTTACCTGTAAAATGGGGAGGTAATTGTACCTCTTTCATTAATTGAATTAATATATGTGAAGTACTAAGTGCCCAGCATAGAGTGGCCCTCAATATGTTAGCTATTATTGTCATTATTCTTTGTACTTTGGAGAGCCTTGCACACTTATCATTCTCTCCATGCCCAACACTCCTCAGTACTGCTTACAGGTCAGGGGTCTGTTTCCACTTAGTGAATCTCTTCTTGAGTAACTTGAGCAGGGGGAAGAAAATAGACTTTCTGGCCCAGCTCTTTACAGAAATAAAGAGATCATCTAAAGAGGAAGGGAAGAGAAGGAATTTGGGATTGGAAGGTAAGTGGTAAAGTTGTTTCCGTATGTGCTCTCAATTTATAATCTAATTGAGCTTTTTTCTTTTTTTTTTTTTTCCCTTTTTGTCTTTTTTACTGACCGGCAACGGGATCGCAACCCTTGGTGTTGCGCCCTTTTTTTTCCTTTTTGTCTTTTTTTACTGACTGGTAACGGGATCGTAACCCTCGGTGTCGCGCCCATACCGGGGACCGGCAACGGGCTCACAACCCTTGGTGTTGCGCCCGCACTGCACTCAGCCAGTGAACGGGAACCGGTCTCCACATGGGATCTGAACCCTCGGCGGGAGCGCCGCCGCACTCCCAAGCGGCGCACTCTCCAGTGCACCACCGGGCCGGACCATAATTGAGCTTTTTTCTTTACAGCTGAAAATAAAGTTTTTGAGTTGTAGGGGTACACATGATGTACACCACATACACAAGATATGTTGGGTATTCTGCCAGAGAAAACTGGAGATGTAAAAAATCACTGTGATGCCACTAAGTTTACTCCACAAACTTGGGTGTGTAATAAATGTCCTATAACTTTATTTAATTTAATTTTTTTTTTGATGGCTGGCCAGTATAAGGATTTGAACTCTTGACCTTGGTGTTATGACTTTATGTTTAATAATAAAACTAAATATGACTCTGATCCCATCTCTGTACTAGTGGGAAATTAAATCTTAGTCATTATTGACTTCTTTACTTACAAAGTTGTGGGAATGCCTTAGACTCTTAAGTGGAGAACAGAACATTTGGAGAAAGGCCTTGTGTCTTCAGTTTGTATCAGAATTTGCTATCCAAAGCTGTATGGTCCTGGCAGTGGCTCCAAGATTCCTGAGATATCTTCAGCAGGGCTTTCTTTTTTGAGTTCTTGAGTTTCTTCATATATAACTGAGGTCCTGTTCCTTCCACAAGAAGAGAGGGAGCCCATGGAACTCACAGACCTCCATTTTCTTCTCAGTCTTAAAAGAATCTCTTTTCTTTTCTCTGGTTTAGCCTTGCCTTCTTACTCTCTAAAGCACTGGCTCATTTTCTTCCCCCTTCTGGATGACCTATTTCTTCAAACAGTTCAGGATTGTATTCCTTTGACATTTTGTTACTAATACAGCAGTATGTTCTTGCAGAATTTTCTTTCCTTTCCAAGAAGGAAGTAAGGCTGAGATAGGAGGGGCTCAGTTTCCACCGGTTTGGGTTTCAGGACACACCTTTGGGTTTCAAGTCACTCCCTGAAGTGTCTGTCGCCTCATTTAGGCCCTCCCCTAGAGAACAGTTACTATTGCTTATTGGACCTATTTTTGGCACCAACATGTGAAAATTGAGAGCTCAGGGCGTTGATTTATGCAAATCAAGTGGCTGGGCATGCTCAGTAGGGAGGGGTTTAATAACCATTACAGCTGACCATGCTTAGTAGAGGGGAGTTTATCCTTTGTATGACCTTCCACTAGAGGTGTAGGAGAGCGCTGAATATTCTGTGTTTTTTACAGTGGTTATGTTGGAATTCAACCAATGAGTGGGCTCAGAAAAAGAGACTAACCGAGCATGTGCAAGACTATGTTACATAACTGGGAACCACCTCCTTATTTAAATATTCATTAGATAACATGAATATGTATTAGCAAAACTATAAAAGACAAGTTCTGGTGAGGTGGGGCTTCTCTCTCCCTCTCCTTCCTCCCCCTCCCTCCTCTGCTTCCCCCTCCCCCCCCCTCGTTTTGCAGTTCACCTGTGTATCAAACATGCCTTCAGCAGACTGCTGTTCACTCTGGTGCCAGTCTGCCCTTTGTAAAGTTTATTTCTTACTTTTGTATTAAACTTGCTGCAGTGAGTTGCTTGCTTTCCTGGAGCCCACCTGCATCTTGCTGGGAGAGGTGTGTATACTTTACTTTTGTGTTAAGCTTATCTCTAAGGGGCTGTTGCTCACTCTCTTGAGCCAGCCTACTCTTTGTAATAAACGTTAAGTGTGCATTTCTTACTTTTGTACTAAACTTGGTGCAGACCCTGCTCAGTCTGTGCAGCTAGGCTGCACTTTCTCTGTGAAGCCTATACTTCTTAACCATTACATTAACCTATTTTCACTTTGTACTGTGACTCTATCCTCGAATTATTTCCTGCGGTGGAGTCAAGAATCTGCTAGAGGATGAGGTGGGTTATATCAAGGTCTTTTTCTTTCCGTGAGTCTTAGGGGATTTGTATCACAGGTCCAAGCACTGGCCTATACCTACAGAGCCAACCTCATCTCTGGCTATTTTTCTCTCATCATAGAGGCTTTCCCTAACTACCTTAATGCCAGCCATCATATCACCCTTTAACTTTCTTTCATGACATTTAACATTCTTAAATTATCGTGTTCATTTGTTGTATTTTCTCCTCCCCAACGTAGAACATCTTGCTTATTGTTCTATTGCTACTTCTTGAAGCAGATTAAGAACAGTCACATTAATTTACAAAGTTTCAACTGTAATAATTTTTGGACTTGTAATAAATACATTCACATTAAAAGGACACGAGAGCATACAGTGAATAGTCTTCCTTGTCCGACGTGTTTCCCAGAAATCCAGTTCCCTTCCTAGGAGGTAACAATTACCAGTTTCTTCATACCAGAATTTCTTTTTTTTCTTTTAAAGATGACCGGTAAGGGGATCTCAACCCTTGGCTTGGTGTTGTCAGCACCACGCTCAGCCAGTGAGCGAACCGGCCATCCCTATATGGGATCCGAACCCGGGGCCTTGGTGTTATCAGCACCGCACTCTCCCGAGTGAGCCACAGGCCGGCCCTTCATACCAGAATTTCTAATCTATGTTCTACTCAATTTAGAATTTCTAACCCCTGGGGATACTCTGGTGAGCAGACACTGCTCTCATACTTTTTAACTGCTCTTCAGGACCCTTTAAAAGCAAAATAGGCCAGCGATTTTAATAGTTTCTGTAAAAGTTTGAGCTAAGGAGTCGGCTGCCACCTTTCCTTCTTTCTAGCAACTTCTAAGGATGTCTGGATAGAAAAAGAGCACATATTTTTGCATCTCAATTGACGGTTCACAGGTAATCCAGTTTCCGTAGTTTGGTAGTTGCCATGGCTCCTGGCGCCGTGCGTCTGACGTCATCCAGCGGCGCTAGCTGATGACGCAATCAGCCCCAGCGCCGTTTGAGGGCGGGGGCGCAGGGAGGAGGGAAAAATTTAGCTCAGTGTGGCAGGGACATGAGGAAGAGGCGGCGGAGGGAGAGAGGAGGAGGGGGCGGCGGTGGGGGCGTGAAACTGCCGTAGCTTTTCTCTGGGCTGGTGGTGTGGCTTTGTGCGGAGGGCGTAGTTCGTAACCCCCTCTGCAGGCACCGCTGGGGCTCGGGGCTGACAGCGGCCGTGGAGCCGCTTCCCCGGGCCCCCTGGCTCCGCCATGTTCCGTAGGGCACGCCTTAGCGTGAAGCCGAATGTCAGGCCTGGTTTAGGCGCCAGGGGCTCCTCCGCCCCCAATCCCCAGCGTGGACAAGAGTCTCCCAGGCCGCCGGAGCCTGCGGCAGACTCAGCTCCAAAGCCAGAGGAGCCCACGGATGTGCCCGCGGCGGATTTCAGGGGAGCGGAGCCTCAAGAAAAGGCTACTAGGAGCAGGTAAGCCCTTGCAGAGGGGAGTGTTTTCATCTGTCCCTCCTCTCCCGACCTGTCACCTGGTTGCTGGGCAAATGAACTTTACGAGTACTCCCTCGTTTGCAATAAGCCTTTCAGTTGAGGTCCGATGAAAGCACTCCAAACTGCAGTTTGTCCCTTTGACCGCAGTGTGTGGTCAGTGTGGATTTTGTCACGGCTTATGGATCCTCGTGGAGGAGATCGTGTCTTCATGTGGTGGTGGTGGGAATGTAAGTGTTAACAGTTCTGAAGTGAAGAATATCCACACGATTCGTTTGAGAATATGGATTACTGTAGTTTTTTTTTTTTTTTTTAAAGGTGACCGGTAAGGGGATTTTAACCCTTGACTTGGTGTTGTCAGCACCACGCTCAGCCAGTGAGCGAACCGGCCATCCCTATATGGGATCCGAACCCGTGGCCTTGGTGTTATCAGCACCACACTCTCCCGAGTGAGCCACGGGCCGTCCCTGGATTACTGTAGTTTTTATTCTGGAGTGCTTTGCAGGGAAAGTAGTTTAGTTTTTTAATGTTTAAAATATTTATTTTTAAAAGGAGAAGACCAGTATTGCTTTGGTTCTGCTGATTTATGTTAATGGGAAGGTCTGATTACTTGCTTCGGTTTGAGGGTGTGCCCTTTAAGTATGGTGATCATGTTTCCCGAACGGAGAAGCACGGCTTTAGCGTCATGTACCACGTTTGGGTTCAGGACTCTTCTACTTAATTTTACAATTTAAGTATAATTTTCCCAGGCAGAATTTATTCATCTGTGAAATGGGGATAGTAATGCCTGCTTTGGAGCGTTGTTATGGAGATTAGAGGTAATTCATATAAACTTGCACGGGACATGGTAGAATAGTTGCCCACAAGAAGTTTAAAAAAAAAAAAAAGGTGATGGAGCAAAGTAATTAAAGACATGTCAGGCTAAGATGGTCTCTGTTTTTATATTGTGTATTTGACGAAGCCAGCAGACAACCAAACCCGTTAAGTGGCAGTGAGATGGTACAAATTCTGTTTATACCGTGACAGAAAGGTGAAAAATCTGTTCTTTTTGGCATAACTGCTGCTTGGGATAGGGTGTTATTTTGATAGTTCAGAGATGGTTAGTAATTTCCAATGTCTTACATGAATCTGTTTCAAAATTTCTCTCTCAAATGTAGACACCAATACCACTCATTGTTAACTTAATGAAGTTTTAAGAGATTATGTTAAATATATAGAAGGACACCATGATTGATAATTTAATAAATTACTCAGAGATTAGTCTGAGACATTTAAGTTCGAGGATATTTGTTTTCTTAGAGTTGATGTTTAGTGAGTATACTTTTTCAGTCATGTGTTTTCTTTTTTTGTGTGTGGGTATTTGCTACTGTAAAAATCTGCAGGGTATGTAACTGTTCATATGTGTTCAAAATAATTGGGTGAAATGCATATAGTGCATGTATCACATTGTTAAAGGGCTGAGATGAGAATTTAAATTGGAGACTTCCTGGAAATGTTATCCTATAGGTCAAGATATTTTCCATTTTTACATAAAACTAATTGTAAAATATGAAAAAAGTAGACTTTTTAAATCTTGACCTATACCCCCTCTTTTCTTGGCTTTTAGGCCATTCCTGAAATATTTATACCTAATCTGTACCATAACTAAAATATAATTTGGAGTTACTGAATATAGTACTTTTTTTGAGTGAAGAGTTTGTTCTGATAGCTGTATAAGTAGAGTTATACCTGACAAAAGAAGAGCTATTTCTTCCTCAAACAGAATTTGGTTTGGCTAATGTAGCTAAATGTATATCTTAAATACTACAGAACAAATATTTTAGAGGTTTGAAGTTTTGCATATTTGATTTGACTAATTTCAGGTTAAGTACAGTAAAATGCCACTAATTTAGGAATTATAAACTTAATTTAAAAACACAAGCACAACTCTTGGCAATCCAGTAATTCAAATTAGGCTAATTAAGCCTTTATTGGTAACTTAGTTGTTTTTTGTTTGTTTTAAGAGAGCTAAATGAGTAATTATGTGCTCTAATGTGCCAGAGACTTGACATTTTAAAAGATTAAAGGTTTTAATTAGAATTTACATATTTTGGGCCGGCCCGGTGGCGCACTGGAGAGTGCGCTGCGTGGGAGTGCGGCGCTCCCGCCGAGGGTTCGGATCCTATGTGGAGACCGGTTCCCGCTCACTGGCTGAGCGCGGTGCGGGCGCAACACCGAAGGTTGTGATCCCGTTGCTGGTCCCCGGTACGGGCGCGACACCGAGGGTTGCGATCCCGTTACCGGTCAGTAAAAAAAAAAGACAAAAAGGAAAAAAAAAAAATTTACATATTTTGGGCTGGCTGATTAGCTCAGGTGGTTAGAGCACAGCCTTGTAACAACAAAGCCAAGGGTTCTGTTCCCTGTACCAGCCAGCTGCCAAAAACAAACAAAAAAAAGAACTGACATTTTTTAACTAATCAAAATTTTTATTGCAATCTCTCTCATAATTAACATAAATCTCAAGTCGTTAACTTTTTTAATGAGCCTTTAGTGTTTTGGATTTTCACTAGACTAGGTTTGAAAAGTAGCATGTTAAAAGGAGATTCATGGTACCTTTTTTTTCCCCTAATTTCAAAAGTGATGAAAAGACTGGTGGTGAGAACGATGTTGAAGAATCCAGTAAATCATCTCCTACTGTTTCACAGAGAAGAAAGCGAATATCAAGTAATTCTAGTCTGGTTAAACCTAGTGTCAGTGTCGCTTCAGAATCTCATCCTTTATCAGTAGTTAATCAAGAAGCTCCACAGCCAAACCCCATTCCAACAAAAGAGAAACAGCCATGCTCAGACAGATACCGAGTATATAAGGCCCAGAAACTGAGGGAAATGTTAAAAGAAGAATTGAGAAAAGAGAAGGTAAGTGAGAAAAATCAGAATTTTGATGTTGCCTGCCAAATTTCTGTTTTTATGTTAGTCATTATTTGAAAGAAAAATAAGACTCTTTAGCATTTTGATGGGGGAACAAAATCAAATCACATCTCTTATGGTAATAGAATATCCTCTTTTGTTATTAGAATGATTGAGAAGCACTATGGCTTAAATTATTTTTTCGACTGATAGTAATTTTTACATATTTTATTCGTTTATATTTTTCATTGTTTTTGGTGAGGGCCACAAATAAAAGTATTATACATGTAAACATAGATATACACAAGCGTATTTATAAAGTAAACCTTTAGTCATATTTTTGTTTGCATGTGTGGTTTTTTTTCCTTTTTTGGTGGCTGGTCGGTACAGAGATGAACCCTGGACCTTGGTGTTATCAGCACCACGCTCTAACCAACTGAGCGAACCACCTATCCCCCAGATATTGTTTTATATAAATGTCCAAGTGACATGTGGTATATTTATTTGAATTAAAACAAGAGTAGTTGAGCAAAATCAATTGGTAATGTTTTCTAAATTGACAATATGGAAAATTACAAATGCGAAAAGTTTATGGTATCCGTAAAGTAGAGTCTGTGTTCTTTTTAATCTTGAAGATTGATTTTTTTCTACAAGGGTAGTGTAACAGTAGTGAAGCATGCCAGTTCTGGAGTTAGATACTTAAGGTTGGAATCTTAGCTTCATCCCTTAGTAGTTATATGATCTTGGGCAATTTAATTAATCTTTCTAAGTCTGTTTCCTCATCTGTAGATAAGACCAGTAATAGTGTCTACCTCATTGGATGGTTGCAAAGATTCAATGAGTTAATACATGTAAAAGACATTTAAACTAGCGACTAGTAAGTGCCCACAAATGTTAGGTCTTATTAATAATAGAATGCCTCTTATTTATTTATTTTTTATTTTAATTAAGAGGAAGGTGTTTTGCTTGGTGCCTTATATCTGTTCTCATTTAATTCAGCTATGTGAAGTAGATATCACTGTTTTACACAGGAGGAAACAAGCTCAGATAATTTGCTTTGTGTCAAACATAAGCTGAGGATATGGGATTTGAATCCATATCCTCTAAAAACTAAGCCTCTAAAAACCTAAGCCTCTAAAGATGTTCTGTGTTTTATAGAATGTGCTTAATTAGATTTATTTTTGGGAATTAAACACTTGCTTCAAGAATTTTATAAAGAATTTTATGAAATACCCAAAATTCCAATTCAATACAGGACAAGCAAAAGCTATGTAATTATAAATTCTCAGTAAGCTAATATAGTTAGAAGGTACCAATAAGCATGATTTTATACATTAAGCTTTTATACAGTCGCAGTCACTGTAGTTTTTTTGTCCTTTTTGTGACCGGTAAGGGGATCGCAACCTGTGGCTTGGTGTTGCCCACACTGCGCTCAGCCAGTGAGCGCACCGGCCATCCCTATATAGGATCCGAATCCGCGGCGGGAGCGTCGCTGCGTTCCCAGCGCAGCACTCTCCCAAGTGCGCCACAGGCTCGGCCCTCACTTTAGTTTTTTTGTTTGCTTGGTTTTTGGTGGCTGGCCATTAGATTGAATTGAACCCTGGACTTTCTTGTTATCAGCACAGCACTCTAGCCAACTGAACTAACCGGCCAGCTCCACTTTAATTTTTTATTTTTTAAATTTATTTTTATTTATTATTATTATTATTATTTGTTGTTGTTTTTGTTTTTCTGACCGGTAAGGGGATTGCAACCCTCGGCACAGTGTGGTCCGCACCATGCTCAGCCAGTGAGTGCATTGGCCATCCCTATGTAGGATCCGAACCCACGGCTTCAGTGCTACTAGCGCCGCACTCTCCCGAGTGCGCCACGGGGCTGGCCCTTTAATTTTTAAAAACTAAGAACTATTAAGGGTAATGTAGTACAACTTTTTAACATTTAGTTTATAAAATTTTTCCTAAAATTAGGCATAATTGGGGTAGGAATAATATTAAAGCACTTGCAGTGAATACAACAATATACTGTATATTTGAATATAGTACATCTGAAATTCTTCTATATTTATAAAATAAAAGTAGATGTTTGTCTGTTTATGTATCTAGAAACAATGGAAAAACAAATATACCATAAATGAAAGTCAGAGGCCACCAGATCGTTCAAAAATGACTATGAGAGACTTCATATATTACCTGCCAGATAACAATCCAATGACGTAAGTAAAACTTATTTTTGTCTTACTTCTTTGGGTATATAGTGATTTAAGTATTACTATATTTAGAATACAGTTTCATGTTTTCCAGAAGCATGTTGACAAAATTTGTAGCACATATGATGTCCTTTTAGAGAGAATCTTATAACAAAAATTAGTGGTATTTCAAGTAACTGCTTTCTGGGGATGGTAAATGATGCCCTTTATATCTGAGATTAAAAATTTTTTTCTTTGTTATATTAATTACCAGGATGTAATAAAGCCAATTAAGCAACTTTTTTGTAATCATGATTGCAATTTTTATTTCTTATATTTGAGGGTACTTCAAGAAGTTCATGGAAATATGGCATTAAAAGATAATATGAGGGCCGGCCCAGTGGCGCACTCAGTAGAGTGTGGAGCTTGGGAGCTCGGTGGCGCTCCTGCTGAGGGTTTGGATCCCATATAGAGACCGGTCCGCTCACTGGTTGAGCGCGGTGCGGGCGCGACACCGAGGGTTGCGATCCCGTTACCGGTCACGAAAAAAGAAAAAAAAGATAATATGAATCTTTCCATGAGCTTTTTTTTGTTTGTTTGCCCGTTACCGGTCACGAAAAAAGAAAAAAAAGATAATATGAATCTTTCCATGAGCTTTTTTTGTTTGTTTGTTTTTTCCTTTTTTTTTGTCTTTTTCCGTGTCCGGCAACGGATTGCAACCCTCAGTGTCGCACCCGTACCGGACCGGGACCAGCAACGGGACCGCAACCCTCGGTGTCGCGCCCGCACCTCGCTCAGCCAGTGAGCGGGAACCAGTCTGTATGTGGGATCCGAACCCTCGGCAGGAGCGCCGCCGTGCTCCCAAGCAGCGCACTGTAGCAGTGCGCCACCGGGCCGGCCCCTCCATGAGCTTTTTGAAGAGCCCTTGTACTATAACCCAATCTAAAGGAGTGATCTAATTTTTGCACCCTACCTCTTAATTAAATATAGTGGGAGTTTGATTAACAAATCCTCCAAGAACAAAGCTTCTTTAATCACAGTTAGCTGGGGGTTGGGGAGGGGCAGAGGGTTTAAAATAAATCTCATTTTTGTGTTGTTGATGGTTTAGGAGGTGGAGGTAGGAGTAGTGGCATATTCTTCAGTATAGGCCTTTTTCAGTTTCATGAGGTATTTGGCCCTGTTGAAGAAAGGGCCAGAAAACTAGGTTTCGAGTAGTTTGACATTTAGGAGTTGGAGACAAGCCATGTAGGTTGCTTCATGCCTCAGGACTGGGAACCTCCCTTCATTGAGGAATTAGAAGGGTAAGAGCATTCGCTATTTAGGGCCCAACAAACTTTTTGTACTTAATGACAAGTTTTTGACTGAAAAATTGATTGTTGGAGTGCACCATTATTAATGAAGTGCTATGGTATATTATTTTTAAAAACATGGAAATTAATTTCTTTCTTGCCTACAGATAGAATCGCAAGATGTAAATTAGTAATTTATTAAAAAGTGTTCTGTTATTTGTGTTTAATAGTTCTTCTATGGAACAAGAAAAGAAAACTGATAAATCATTGACTCCAGTCCAGACAAGAGAGTAAGCACCTCATCTTATTCTTTTTTTAATATATTCTATTTTGGTTATATTTTTAAAAAATGAAATCATGTGATCCTTCCTATTATAATCAAATTATATTTCATAGCATTTTTTAAATAGCTTCATTTAAAAAGAATAAAAGTTACTGCCCTATTTAAATCAATCATGAAAGCCTCACACTGTTATATATATGTGACCAGTATTATGATTTTAAATTAAAGCTTTTAGAATTAAATGGTTTTTATTTGTTATGTTTTAGAATAATAATATATTCATTTGGTATGAAATTCAGAAAGAACAAAAGTGAATACTGAGAAAAGTCTTCCAACTCTGTTTTTCTGCCATCTTTTCCCCTCCCTGGAAGCAACAAGTGTTACCAAGTTTTAATGTATCATTCCAGTTCTAGTTTATGCATATCCAAGCAAGTGTATATATTTTTTTCTTTTTCCTTTTCTTTCTTTTTTATTTTACATAAATGTTTATATGCCATGGTTAGAACATGGTACTGATAACACCAAGGTCAAGGGTTGGATCCTTATACTGGCCAGCTGCCCGCCCCCCCCCCCCAAAAAAATGAACATGCTGTGTATACTGTTCTGCAACAGGTCCATTATTATTGATTGATTGATTGATTGATTGGTAGCTGGCTGGTACAGGGATCAAAACCCTTGACCTTGGTGTTACAATACTGTGCTCTAACCAACTGAGCTAACTGACCAGGCCATCTGGGTTTTTTTTTTTTTAATTTTTAAATTTTTTTTAATTAATTTTTTTTTTTACATTTTATGATGTTGCAGAGCAGTTGGGAGGGAGGGGGAGAGAGGAAAGGAGAAGGAAATGAGATGGAAGAAGGACGAAGGAAGGGCAGGATAGAGGCCTGTGGCACCCCCCTCATTCCCATAGGGGAGACCAGGGGGCTTCTAGTGGTGGCTTGGTCATTGCTGGGATGGGTGCAGATGTCATGGGGGTGTGGCAAAAGCCCTCGTCCCTCACCACCCCAGCATGGGAACCTGGGGCCCTTCTTGCTGCAGCTCGGTGGTTGTCTCTGGGCTGGTTGCGTGTATCGGGGGGCATGGTTGAGGCTTTCTGGCTTGGTAGCCCAGGGGACTTCTGGTCTTTCTAGGTGTTATAGGTGTTCTTTGGTGAAATGAGACCTTTACTAGTTAATAACAAACTTTGTCTCTGGTTGTGGGTTCTTTGTTTTTTCTTTCAGTTCTGTGTTGGGTTATTCACTGTTCCCACCACTTAAATTCTGTGCTGGAACTAATTTGTTATCCTTTGCTTACTTCTAAAATGGGGGAACTGCCTGTGGGGACCAGTACTTGAGCTCTGTGGTTGAGCTAAATTGCTGCTTTGCTGCTGATTCCCTAGGGAAGGCTTTTTGTGCAGCTCAGGTTTTAATGGTTGGTTTTGTAGGTACTTCCAGGTCTAGAGAGATCTGGTGTATCTGGGTTGTGTAGAAACTCTTGTCTGGGCCTGAGTCTTTTCAACAAACTGTACCCCATGCAATTCTATATTCCTGACCAGTCTCCTCTGAGTGGTCCTGCACTGATTGGGGGCAGATCAGCTGTCCTTACTGTGCCCCCAGTGTTTCCCTGGTGGGCCTGTCTCCTGCACTCCTGGTGTTGCAAACACTTCCCATGGTGCAGGCCATGCTCTGGTCCCTTGCAATGACTCACCAGCCTCTTCGCTCCTGTATGGGTCCACAGGAACCCTATTAGTGGTCTTGCTGGTGTGGGGGCCACCAAAGCCCTCTGCTCCCCTGCCGCATGCAAACATCTCCATCTGAAGGGCACAGCTGCAGCCTTTGCCAGCTCCAGCTCTGTGTGCTCAGCAGCTCCAACCTGGAAGTGGCTGGGTCTTGAAATGGTCAGAGCAGCTTTTTCTTTCTCTCCTTGTGGCTACTCCCACCTTCATGCACTCTGTAGGTCTCTCCTTGTCTTCCCCTGAGCACTAACGGTTCTAGTTTGGCTGTTGTTGCTTTTTTATAGTTGTAAATTGGTTGATTTGTCGGAGAGAGTGATGCTGGGGGACCATCTATTCCTCCATCTTGACCAGAAGTCCAGGCCATCTAGTTTTGATGTCAATTAGATATAGTCTTCTTTTTTCTGTTCGTGTGTGTGTGTGTGTGTGTGTGTGTGTGTGTGTGTGTGTGTGTGTGTGTGTGTTGGATATAGTTTTTTTGCAGGCTCCCTTTTGCTTTCCACATTCATAACTGTCATATGTTAGCTTATTCACAAGAAGTCCCACCAAGAGACCTTTTAGGAAGTTGTTACAGCCTTTTACTTCAAAGTGGGGGATTGTGGAAAATTAGCAGAAACATTGGGAGTTTTCTAATTGTTGCTTCAAAAATAGTGTCAAAATAGTGATAATTACTGTTTTGCCTATGGTCCACATTGTTTTAAAGCAGAACTCTGAAGCTTTAAAAATAGGTTATGTTTTACAGGTTATGTTTGTTTCAATAAAACCTTAAGGAGGCAGTGTAGTAGAATAGAAAGTGTATAGGATTTGCAGTTGTTATTTGAAGAAACTGTGTTTACTTCTTGCTGTACCCTTACTGTTGTATAATCTAGAGCAAAAGTTATGTCTTCTCTAAGGCTCAAATGGGTATAAAAGTAGTAACCCTGAAGGGTTGTTCTGAAGTTAATAAAAATGATCTGGAAACTAATGCTATATAGTTTAAAGATTATTGTTGATTCTGTGGTAACTGGATTGTTTACTTTGATAATATGTTGAGATAAAATAGATGAGCATTTATTTCTCTTTATTTTATTTTTATATTTATTTTTTGGCGGCTGGGCTGGTATGGGGATCTGAACCCTTGACCTTGGTGTTACAAGGCTGTGCTCTAACTAGCTGAGCTAACCAGCCAGCCTTTTCTTTATTTTAAAAGAGAGTAAAAGCTTCTCACTAGTCCTAAAACCATGTCTTTAACAACACATAATATTTTCAATAAAGGTGCAGGGAAAGTTGGAAATAACTAAAAGGTTGAATTTATAATAATTTATTTTAAAGTTTATGCTATTCAGGAAACACTTCTCATGGCTATATGAATTAAACTATCTTTATATTTGATAGGCAAGAAGGTAAGAGTACTCCTGATGCTGAAGATAATGAAGAAATGGAAGAGACAGATGATGGGCCATTGCTAGTTCCTCGAGTAAAAGTGGCAGAAGATGGTTCTATTATTTTGGATGAAGAAAGGTAAATAAAACAGAGAGAGACTGTAGTTTCATGAGAACAAATGTGCTTTGTCTAATAAGAGAGATCCTTTTCCTGTATCTATTTGTCAGGTAGACCCTGATGCTTATATTTGCGTAACGAATGTTGTAAATACAGGCATACTTTGGAGATATTGCAGGTTTGGTTCCAGACCACCAAAACAAAGTGACTGTTGCAATAAAGTGAGTCACATTAGTTTTTTTGGTTTCCCAGTGCATATAAAAGTTATGTTTATACTATTCTGTAGTCTATTAAGTGCAGTAGCAGTATGTCTAAAAAAACAATGTACATACCTTAATTAAAAAATACTTTATTACAAAAAAATGCTGATAATCTGAACCTTCAGTATGTTGTAATCTCTTTATTGGTGGAGGGTTTTTTGTTTTGTTTTGGTTTTTTGCGACTGGCTGGTATGGGGATCTGAACCCTTGACCTTGGCGTTACAACACCATGTTCTAACCAGCTGAGCTAACCTATCAGCCCCAAGCTCCACTTCTAATTTTAGTTCCCTTGCTATTCCCATTTTATCTGCAATTACTGCCTCCACTGAAGTCTTGAACCCATCAAAGTCTTCCATGGGTACTGGAATCAACTTCTTCCAAACTCCTCTTAATGTTGGTATTTTGGCCTTCTCCTATGAATCATGATTGTTCTTTTTTGGGGGGGTTGGTGGGAGCAGAGCATTGAGAATCATGAATGTTCTTAATGGCTCTAGAATGGTGAATCCTTTCCAGAAGGTTTTCAGTTGATTTTGTCCAGGTCTATCAGAGGAATCACTGTCTTTGGTAGCTATAGCCTTACAAAATGTATTTCTTAAATAATAAGTCTTGAAAGTCAATGTTACTCCTTGATCCATGCCTGCAGAATGGATGTGGTGTTAGCAAGCATGAAAACAGCATTCATCTCCTTGTATATCTCTAACAGAGCTCTTGGGAGACCATGCACAATTGCCGTGAGCAGTAATATTTTGAAAGGAATCTTTTTTTTTTTTTTTTTTTTTTTTTTTTTTTTTTTTTTCCTCTTTTTCCGTGTCCGGCAACGGATCGCAACCCTCAGTGTTGCCCCCGTACCGGACCGGGGACCAGCAATGGGATTGCAACCCTCGGCGCTGCTCCCGCGCCTCGCTCAGCCAGTGAGCGGGAACCGGTCTGTATGTGGGATCCGAACCCTCGGGTGGGAGCGCCGCCGCGCTTCCCAAGCGGCGCACTACCCAGTGCGCCAACGGGCCGGCCCAAAAGGAATCTTTTTTTTTTTTTTTTTTCCTGAACTGTAGCTCTCAACAGCGGGCTTGAAATATTCAGAAAACCATGCTATAAGCAGATGTGTTGTCATTCCAGCCTTTGACCTCTGAGCACAGGCATTTGTAGAACACAGGAAGAATAGATTTAGCCTAATTCGTAAGGGTCCTAGGATTTTCATAATGATAAATGAGCATCGACTTCAACTTAAAGTTCAACTTAAAGCTGCATTAGCCCCTAACAAGAGAGTCAGCCTGTCCTTTGAAGCTTTGAGAGGTGTTGACTTCTCTCTGTTATGAAAGTCCTAGATGGCATCTTCTTCCAGTAGATGGCTGTTTCATCTACATTGAAAAAATCCGTTGTTTAGTTTAGCCACCTTCTTCAGTGATCTTAGCTAGATCTTCTGGATAACTTGCTACAGCTTCTACATCAGCAGTAGCTGCTTCACCTTGCACTTTTATGTTATGGAGGTGACTTTTTTCTTTAAACCTCATGAACCAACCTTTGCTAGCTTCAAACTTTTCTTCTGCAGCTTCCTCACCTCTCGACCTTCATAGAATTGAAGAGAGGGCCTTGGTCTGGATTAGGCTTAAGGGAATGTTGTGGCTGGTTTGATCTTTTTTCCAGACCACTGAAACTTTCTCCCCATCAGCAGTAAAGCTGTTTTGCTTTCTTATCATTCATGCGTTCTTTGGAGTAGCATTTTTAATTGCCTTCAAGAACTTTTCCGTTGCTTTTGCAACTTAGCTAGCTCTTTGACACAAGAGTTCTGGCTTTTGGCCTATCTCGGCTTTCAAAATGCCTTCCTCACTAAGCTTAGTCATTTCTAGCTTTGCTTTAAAGTGAGAGATTTGTAACTCTTCCTTTCATTTCAACACGTAGAGGCCACTGTAGGGTTATTAATTGCCCCAGTTTCAATGTTGTTGTGTCTCGGCATCGGGAAGCCTGTGGAGAGGAAGAGACTGGGAGCAGCTGGATGGTGGAGCAGGAAGAACACACACATTTGTTGATTAAGTTCACCATCTTATTATGGGTATGGTTTGTGGTACCCCAAAACAGTTATAATAGTAGTGTCAAAGGTCACTGACACAGATTACCATAACAATATAATAATGAAAAAGTCTGAAATATTGCAAGAATTACCAAAATGTGACATAGAGACACAAAGTGAGCACATGCTGCTAGAAAAATGGCACAGATAGACTTGCTTGATGGAGGGTTGTCACACACCTTCAATTTGTAAAGTATGCAATATTTGTGCGATAAAGTGAAGCACAATAAAATGAGGTATGCCTGGAGAAAAGTGGCTTAGATAATTTGATAGTTTTTAGCAATTTTTATAATGCTGTGTTTTGTATGAGAAGATGGTACTGTTTTCCTATCATACATTAACCTAATGTCGTTGTTTTACTAACTTTACTGGTGATGGAGTCAAGCTACCAAACTAACCACATGCTGTCCTCTACTGAGGATAAATTTCTAAGATTGACTCAGTCTTGAAGTCAGTATTCAGGTTTTCATATTATCAACTAACATTATATTCTGTTGTGTGGTGATAACTTATGGATATGTAATGAAACATATGTTTAATGTATTTTATGATTTTTGTTATGGTGTGGTTTAATTCACTTTCTAGTTTAATTTCTCAGTTATAACATTAAAGTTCTCCCATTTGGTATTGTGGAATTTTTCTTTCTAAAGTGTTTTTTTTTTTTTTTTCCTTTTTGTCTTTTTTCGTGACCGGCAACGGATCGCAACCCTCAGTGTCGCGCCCGGACCGGACCGGACCGGCAACGGGATCGCAACCCTAGGCTCTGCCCCCGTCTGTATGTGGGATCCGAACCCTCGGCGGGAGCGCCGCCGCGCTCCCAAGCGGCGCACTGTAGCAGTGCGCCACTGGGCCGGCCCTAAAGTGTATTTTTTAATAAAGATAAATTAGTAAATGCAAAAGGAATAGAAAGTCTTTTGACAGCTTAATTAGTAAAAAATAATTTTATAGCATTTAAATTCCATGATAATTAAATATTAATGTAATACTGCTAACAATAGTTTTGCATGCTGTTTTCCATTAGTTTGGGATGATTATTTTACTAGTCATTAAATAGCTAAAAGCATATTTATAACTGCTTTGTCTGCAGGAATGTAAAATATAAAATGTTTATTTCTTAATATCCCTCTTGGGTCTAGCACAAGGATATTTATTGAATATAGAGGTTATGCAGAAGCAATAAAACAAATATGTTTTTAGGTGGCCCAAAAATATTTTGTAAATTTTATGGATTTTGAAAATAAGTTGTCATTTATTTCTAACCCCTGAGAATCACATTTTAAGTGGAAATTAGCAGATACTTGGAAAATACACATTTCATATATATTTTGATACTTTTGATATGACTGCCATGGTAAATTTCAAAATGTAACTACTTAAATCTCATTTACTGTTTGTTTCCTTACTCATTTTTAATGTGGATTTATTTGAAAATGTGTTTCTTTCAGTTTGACTGTAGAAGTGTTAAGGACAAGAGGCCCCTGTGTTGTTGAGGAAAATGACCCCATATTTGAGCGTGGTTCTACAACTACATATTCCAGCTTTAGGAAAAACTATTACTCTAAACCATGGTCAAATAAAGGTAACTAATTTTCATTTAAAATTGTGTAAGTTATTTATTTGAAATGAGCCATTTCATGTTTCTGAATTAAATCAGGTTTTTCATAAGTAAATAAAATGCACACTATCATGTTGTTTTCTTTCCAGCTAATTTTATTGGCACCTCCTTACTGGCCCCACTGTGGAACTGTATCACTGATTTCATTTAAAAAAAAATTTTTTTTTTTTGGTGGCTGGTCAGTATGGAGATATGATCTTAAGAATCTTTTTAAGAATTTTATGTCGTTTTGGCTGGAATCTTCCTTTCTGTCAAATCCCTATGCAACAAATAACATTTAAATGAAAATTAAACAATATTTCTAAAGCTCGTAATGTTCTGCCTTTGTTAATATTTTATAATAAAGTTTCTTTAGGTAAAGATTATACTGTTAAAAAACATCCACAATGCCTATTACATGCTGGTGCTTATTAATTACTTTTTGTTATAAAAACAGTACAGGTTGTTTTGGGGAAAAATTCAAACATGACAGAAGAATATAGAGTGAAAAAAACGATTCGGTACTTCCCTTCTCCACTTTCCTTAATCCTGTTCTCCTGAGGTAATTTCTTTTTCTTTTGGCAGCTAGCTGGTGGGGGAATATGAACCCTTGACCTTGGTGTTATAAAATTGCACTCTAATGAACTGAGCTAACCAGCCAGTCTTCTTGTGTATTTTTCTAGCTACTCTCTTTATATAGCATTTTTTTTTTTTATTTGCAACTGGCTTGTGAGGGGATCCAAACCCTGGACCTTGGTGTTATAACAATTTAGCACATCTTAGTTGCTTACATAGTGTAACCTTATGCTAGCTATGACTGGCAGTTTTTTTCAGAGCACTTTGATTGAGACCAGGTAGAATGTCTTTTTTAAAAATTGTAGCTGCTGGCTGGTTTGCTCAGTTGATTAGAGTGCAGCCTTATAACACTGATGTCATGCGTTCAGATTCCCATACTGGCTAGCCACCAAAAAAAAGAAAAAAAAATTTTAGTTGATTTGGTATGAACATGCAAATTCCTTTTACTATGGTTTTTTTAAAAAGTTTATGTATTTAGATATTCCATGTGGTTCTTTCCAATAAAATTAAGTACTGTCACATTTATTTTTAACTCAGAATATATACTTATGTAAGATTTCTTTCTTAAATATTGAGAAAATTAATTTTCAGTCATTCTGTCTTTTATTTTTACAGAAACAGATATGTTTTTTTTAGCCATCAGCATGGTAGGAACTGACTTTTCAATGATTGGACAACTTTTTCCTCACAGAGCAAGGATAGAAATTAAGGTAAAGTAAACCTGTCATGTCTGTTGATTGCAGAGTGTCCAAAAATTACTATTATTATCATATTTATACCTTTGGTTTTTTGTTTTTTTTTGTCTTTTGTCTTTTTCCGTGTCCGGCAACGGATCGCAACCCTCAGTGTCGCCCCCGCACCGGACCGGGGACCGGCAACGGGATCGCAACCCTCGGTGCCGCTCCCGCGCCTCGCTCAGCCAGTGAGCGGGAACCGGTCCGTTTGTGGGATCCGAACCCTCGGGCGGGAGTGCCGCCGCGCTTCCCAAGCGGCGCACTTATCCAGTGCGCCACCGGGCCGGCCCCATATTTATACCTTTGGTTTAAATCTCAGTCTTTTTTCACTGTTTTTTTTTTTGTTGTTGTTGTTACATTTTATCCTCTTTATTGCTCCTTATCGTCAGTATCATATTTTATTATTTATATTTTGCCCACTTTTTTTTTTTAAATTGAAGCGTAATTGGTCATACATATTTTGGGAGTGTAGTGTTGACTATCATTATTTGTGTACAATATGTGATGATCAGATCAATATTATTAGCGTATTCATTATCACAAATTGTAATCATTCTTTGTGTCCTTTACCCAGTTTCTCCCTAACCTCCACTTTCCTGCCCTCTTTCCCACCTCTACTAACCATAGGTCTTTTCTCTCCTGAAAGTTCAACATATTATTGTGGTTGATCGGTCTTTCCTTCCTCCCTCCCAGCTCGTTCATGTTGCTTCGAATGGCAGAATTTCATTCTTTTTTATGGTTGAGTAGTTTCCATTGTGCATATATACCACATTTTCCTTATCCAGTCATCCATTGATGGACATTTAGTTGGTTCCATACCTGGCTATTGTAAATAGAGCTGTGATGAACATGGGAATGCACGCATCCCTTTGACATCATAATTTTCATTTCTTTGGGTATATACCCAGAACTCAGATTGCTGGATTGTATGGTAGTTCTAACTGTGGTTGTTTGAGAAGCCTCCAAATTGTTTTCCATGATGGCTGTACTATTTTACAGTCCCACCAACAGTGTAGAAGAGTTCCCCTTTCTCCACATCCTCGCCAGCATTTGTTATTCTCAGTTTTTTTAATAGAGGCTAGTCTAAGTGGGGTGAGAATATATTTTGCCCACTTCTAAAATGGATTTGAGGGAGTACAAATAAAGACACTGAAACTAAGATAAAAGAAGAGTTAGGTAAGGAAGACAAGATAAATGTACCAGAATACTTAGATTAAGGGTAGCTTTTTGAATACAGTTTGTTTCTGAATTTTCTAGGAAGGCATAAAAAAGAATGCTGAATTACATAGTTGTCATTGAACTAACTGCTTCCTAGGCCACCTTAACCCTGGGGACAATCAGTGGCACAATTAACTACAGAAGTGATGTCAGTTACAGCTGTAGTATGTCTGAAGGAACAAGCTTTCTTTGTTTTATAGTTTCTTTGCTGAGAAACTGTATAAGTTTCCGGGGTTGGAGTGCGTTTGAGTGCTACAACACTGTGTTGCTGTAATGCATTCCCAGTTCATAGTGAGATCTTTACCCAACCATGGACTTGTCCCTTCATTTTCCACCACCATCATGTTCATTACATCAGTAAAAGGAAACATTAGGAAAGATAGATTTTTTTTCCTCCTAGAACTAGATTGGGCATGGATTGCCTGGGGACATTATGTCAGGGGCATATTATAGTACAAAGGAATAGTTTTACCCATCATATTTCTTCAAAAGATGAAGAACTGTTTATATTCTTTATGTTAATTTTTTAATGTTAATCTTCGATAAAAGGAGAATAAAATGTTAAAGTTCTGTGAAGGTTAGAAATTGCTTGTCTAGGTTGGAGCTCTCTGATGATCTGAGTAATTAATGATAATTTTGTCACTAGACTTTTTCCCTTAAAAATCATTGAGATTCTTCCCCTAAAATTTTAGTGTGGTTTCAGCAGGTTTTTGGGCAGAGTAAAGAAAGGTGAAAATGGACTTTAAGCCTAGTGAATTAAATTACACTGATTTTCAAATGTTGAACTAACCTATTATTCCTGGGATAAACTCCATTTGTTCATTCTGTATTCTTTTTATATATTGCTGAATTTTGTTACATTTTCTTGATGTTTTTGCACTTTTGTTCATGAGGGATATTGGTTTGTAATTTTCTTTTAATGTCCTTGTTCTGTTTTGGTATGAGGATTATGCTGGTCACAGAAAATGAGTTGATAAGTGTTCCCTCTTCTATTTTCTGTAAGAATTTAAGATTAGTACTATTTCTCCTTTAATGTTTGATAAAATTCACCAGTGAAACCATCTGGTCCTGTAGTTTTCTTTGGAGAAAGTGTTTAGATTATATAGTCACTTTCTTTAATGCATATAGGAGCATTCAGATTTTCTCTCTCTCTCTTTTTTTTGGGCAGCTGGCCAGTATGGGGATCCAAACCCTTCGTCTTGGTGTTTTAACACCGTGCTCTACCCAACTGAGCTAATTGGCCAGCCCCAAGATTTTCAATTTTTTCTTGTGTTGTTGCTAAGTTGTCATATTTATAGGCATAAGATTTTCCTACTATTCCATTATCATTTTAATATTTCTGAGATCCATAGTGATATCCTCTTTGATTGATAATTTGCATTTTTTTTTCTCTTTTTCTTATCTGTCTTGCTAAGGGTTAATTAACTTTTAAAAATCTTTTTAATGAACCAACATTTGTTAATGTCAATATTATTTATTAATTTTAATTTGGGGGGTTGGGGGGCTGGTTGGTATTGGGATCCAAACCCTTGACCTTGGTGTTACAACACCTTGCTCTAATCAGCTGAGCTAGCTGGCCAGTCCCCCTGTTAATGTCAATGTTAAGTTTTCAATTGTTTGTTTTCATTGTTTTTTTTTTTTTTTAAACTGGGTAATTTGTAAAGAAACAATATTTATTGCTTACAGTTTCAGAGGCTGGGAAGTCCAAAGTCCAAGGAACACATCTGGTGACAGCCTTGTTGGTGGGTAGTGACTCTTCACAGTAAAGCAGGGTGCCATTTGGTGGATGACAGAAGCAGAGAGAGCTAACTCCTTACTCCTTTTCCTTTTAAAGCCCTCGGAACCATGCCCATGACCACCATTAAACCATCAATTTATAAATCCATTTACTATGGCATGTTCCTCAGAATCTAATCACCTCTTCAAGGCCCCACCTTTCAATTATAATAATAGGATTTCTTACCTTCTTAACACTGTCACAGTGGGGACCAGGCCTCAATGAGTTTGGGGGGTCATTCAATCTACAGTACTCCAGCACTTCCTCCCTTCAACTTACCTTGTATTTAATCTTCTCTACTTTTTGTAGCTCAAGATAAAACTTAGGGCATTGATTTTAAGGCTTTCTTTTCTAAAATAAATATTTAAAGCTATACATTTACTTCCCTGTATTGCTTTAATTGCATTCCACAAATTTTTTTTTTTTTTTAAGTTGACCGGTAAGGGGATCTCAACCCTTGGCTTGGTGTTGTCAGCACCACGTCCAGCCAGTGAGCCAACTGGCCATCCCTGTATAGGATCTGAACCCGTGGCCTTGGTGTTATCAGCACCGCACTCTCCTGAGTGAGCCATGGGCCGGCCCTTGCATTCCACAGATTTTGATATGTTGTTCCATTATCGTTCAGTTAAAAATATTTTTAGTTTCCCTTTTGATTTCTTTTGTGACTAATCATTTTTTTGTTGTTGTTTGTTTTTTTGGCAGCTGTCAAGTAACAGGGATCAGACCCTGGACCTTGGTGTTATTAACCAACTGAGCTAAATAGCCAGCACCCCCTTTTTTTCTCGTCACTTATTTAGAAGTGTGTTTAGAAGTGAAAAATTTCCAAATATTTGTGATATGTCTTTATCTTATTATTAATGTTTTCTAACTTAATTCCTTTATGAATATCAGTATAATCTGTAAGATTTCAATATTTTGAAATCTATTGAGATTTATTTTAAAATTTAGCATACTCTCATCTTGGTGAATGTTCCTGGTGTATTTGAAATGAAGAAATATTCTGTATTTGTCTAGTTTTGTCAGCTACTTAGAGGAATAAAAATCTCCAACTAAGATTATGGATTTCTCTTTAGATCTATCATTTTTTGCTTTATGTGTAATGGAGCTCTTTTGTTGGATGCATTCACATTTAACATGATATTGAATTGATCCTTTTATCATTAAGAAATCTTTCTTTTTATGTCTGCTGATACTCCTTGTCTTCCTTGAAGCCTGCTTTTTCAGATATTGATTTATCAGTACGAGATTTACCCTGCTTACAGTTTCTATGGTTTTTTTTAATCCTTTTACTTTACCCTATCTGTGTCTTTATATTTTACGTATGTCTTTTATTGACTACATATAGTTGGGTCATACTTTTCTTTTCTTTTTTTTTTTTTTTTTTTTTTTTTTTTTTTTT
>NW_007727332.1:111476-115554 GCF_000696425.1 Galeopterus variegatus | reverse complement strand
GCTCCTGCGCCTCGCTCAGCCAGTGAGCGGGAGCCGGTCTGCATGTGGGATCCGAACCCTCGGACGGGAGCGCCGCCGCGCTTCCCAAGCGGCGCACTATCCAGTGCGCCACCAGGCCGGCCCGTCTTTTGTCTTTTTTCCGTGTCCGGCAACGGATCGCAACCCTCAGTGTTGCCCCCGTACCGGACTGGGGACCGGCAACGGGATCGCAAGCCTCGGTGTTGCTCCCGCGCCTCGCTCAGCCAGTGAGCGGGAGCCGGTCTGTATGTGGGATCCGAACCCTCGGACGGGAGCGCCGCCGCGCTTCCCAAGCGGCGCACTATCCAGTGCGCCACCAGGCCGGCCCGTCTTTTGTCTTTTTTCCGTGTCCGGCAACGGATCGCAACCCTCAGTGTTGCCCCCGTACCGGACTGGGGACCGGCAACGGGATCGCAAGCCTCGGTGTTGCTCCCGCGCCTCGCTCAGCCAGTGAGCGGGAGCCGGTCTGTATGTGGGATCCGAACCCTCGGACGGGAGCGCCGCCGCGCTTCCCAAGCGGCGCACTATCCAGTGCGCCACCGGGCCGGCCCTGTACTTTTCTATGTAGTCTGAAATCTCTGCCTTTTAATTGTATTTAATTATGTATTACATTTCTGCAAGAGATGGGGAAATGTTTAATGTATTCCTTATGTTCGTATTCTTATTTTAACCCTTGATAAAAAGAAAACACAATGTCCATTTCACATTTCAGTGTAATATTTTAGTTCTTTTACACTTAATGTAGTAACTGATATGGCTGGGTTTAAGTCTATCATTTCATTATTTTCCATTTATCTCATCTATTTTTATTCCTCTTTTCTTGCCTTCCTTTGGATTAATTGAATATTTTTTAATATATTTTATTTTCTGCCTGACCATTTTACTCTTTACACTTAACTTTACAAATAATAACCTCTTATAAGTGTAATTTTATTTATCTTTCATCTCTTGTGCTATTATATATTTTATTTCTACATACCTTACAAACCATACCTTATTTTATTTTGGTGGCTGGCTGGTATGGGGATCTGAATACTTGACCTTAAATAAGCTAGTCTTTAACATTTAACTACATGTTTACCATTTCTGGTGCTCCTTTTATTTTTGGCAGCTGGCTGGTACAGGGATCAAACCCTGAATCTTGGTGTTATCAGCACTGGACTCTAACCAACTGAGCTAACTAGCCAGCCCTTTTTCTGGTGCTTTTCATTCCTTCCTATATGTCTCAACAACAGGTCTGCTGTTGAAAATTTTTCTCAGCTTTCATTTGTCTGAAGGTCTTTATTTCAGCCTTGTTTTTGAAGAATAATTTTTGCTGAATATAGAACTTGGGTTTGACAGTTTTTTTTCCTTTTGGGCTTTTAAAGATACCATTCTGTTGTACTCTGGCCTCCAGTGTTTCTGATGAAAAGTCAGCCATCACTCATATCGTTCTTCCCCTGTCTGTGATGAATTATTTTTCTCTGGCTGTTTTTATGATTTTTTTCTATAACTTTGATGTTCAGCAGTATAACTATGATATACCTAGTTTTAGTTTTCTTTGTGTTTATAGTGTTTTAGGTTTATTGAGCTTCTTAGATCTTTGGGTTGTTATTTTTCACTATATTTGGGAAATTTTTAACTATTATTTCTTTTAATAATTTTCATCTTATTCTCTCCTTCTGGGACTTGACTTATGGTTTATCTTATGGTTTATCCTGTATAACACTGTACTACAGATTGCTAAAGTTCTGTCCACTTTTTTCTGATCTTTTTTCTCTATTTCGGTTTGGATAGATTGTATTACTGTGTCTTCAAGTTCTCTGACCCTATCTTCTGTCTTCAATCTGCTGTTAAGCCCATTCAGTGAATGCTTCATTTCTGTTACTATATTTTTCATTTCTGTAATTTCCACCTGGCTATTATTTTACTCTTTCCATTCCTCTGCTGAGATCTCCCCATCTCTTCAGTGCATATTTTTCTTTGAATCCTTGAACATGTTTATAACGGGCACTTTAACTTTCTTGTCTGCTAATTCCAATATCTAGGTCATATTGGGATCTGTTTCTGTTGAGTGTTTTTTACTTTTCTCCTTTAACTGTGCATCACAGTTTTCTGTCTTCTCATGTCTTGTGGTTGATTTTGTTTTTATAGATTGCATGCCAGATCTTGTGGATGATGTGTATCTGGATTATGTTTTTCTTTTTTTTAAAGAGGGTTGAGTTTTGTTTCGAAAGGCATTTAATTTATTGCCAATTCTCCTTGTTCCTGTCAAGACTTAGTTTAAGGCTTTGGTAAGGCAGATCTAGACTGGTGCTTGATCTAGGGCATTCTTTCTCAAATGGGATTTCTCATCTAACTGCAGAAAATAATTTGAGTTACTGTTTTCTAAGTTCTCTAAGGATGGTCATACTAGTACCATTCTAGATGGATAATTCATTGCATATAGTGGATGCCTTAGGGCATTAGGGCTTAATTCTCATGTTAGAACCTTGGCTGAGAAAGGCTGCTCTAGGGTATTGTCCCTATATCTAATGGTGGCTTTTTTGGTGTCTTAGGTGAATGTCTGAGTGTAAATGAGATCTTTCCATTAAGGTAGGCTAGAACTCTATCATCTCACTATGTTATATGATGTCTAGTATTTCCTTCTGATTTCACCCCTGTAGCAGCTGCTCTCTGCTAGGCCTTGTTCTCTGAGCATATGCGACCCTTTCTTAGGCCAGGGACCCAGGGGGTACCTCCAGTAGGCTTTTTTTCTAGAACTGTGCTCCTAAAGATTCTCTGCCTCTTCAGCTCAGTTGGATTGCTGTGCTCTGTTTCGCCTTTACCTTTCCTTTCCTTAGTTGGAAAATTGAGCCCAGGCAGAGAGCCAGGGTGGACATGAGTACATCTTGCGTAGTTCCCCTCTTTCTCAGATCATAGGCTTTTAATCTTGTTCTGACTATTGTCCACTGCTTGAAAATAGTTGATGCATATGTTTTGTTTAGTATTATAGTTTATTTATGGTGGAGTTGGATGTGTGGAACAAGTCCATAACCTATCGCCTTGTCATGGCCAGGCGTGGAAATTACGGAATTTATTTTGCTATCAGAGAATTAAAATGATTTCACCTATGAAATCAATGACTAATATAATCTTCAAAAAAGATTTAAATTGTTTTGAGCTATGTTACCAATTAGGTAAAATATGATATAGCAGTGTTTTAGAATTGAATAATGCCTGAAGCCTATGGGCATTTCTCTCAGGATGTTTAATTATACCCTGTCATTTTTTGTGTAGGTAACTTTTGTTAACTTTTGAGGAAATGTTTAAAGAATAATAGGATCTTTTAAGGTAGAAATATGGTCATCCTTGAAAATTTCTGTTACGTGGTAATAAGTTTTATGAAGAAAAATAAAAGAATGGAAAGAGGGGTAACTTGTAGACTAAAAGATGTTAAAGTCAGTCAAGTTTTAAAAATATGGGCAAGGCTAAACTTTAGAATCTAAGAATGCATATTTGGATGACAAACAGGAAATACAAGAAGGTGATTTCTTTGAAAGTCAGGCTAGTGGTTAGTTTCTTTTGAAAGGAAGAAAGGAGCCATGAAGCAGTTTCTTCATTTTTTTATGTGATTTTTCTCTGAGTATTTTTTTGCAATGAAAAGTTTTATTTTTGTGTTTTTAGTAAAAGCTTGTAAACCACTGATTTGTAGAATAGAGAGATTGGCTGTTTGTTCCCTCTCCCAGGAATTGTATGCCTGATTAGACATTCTCAGACACAAACCTATGCCCTCAGACTTCCTAATGACCTTAGGATGCATTGAGCCTTAAACCTTAAGCATCTCCATCTTACTGGAGGTAATCTGGAATGGAACTGAGGATGGGAATCTTTTATAAGGAAATGTGTTTTAATACATAGATGATTCCAAATGTAAATTTGGCCTGCTTCAAAATTTTGTTTATTTTTTTTCTCTACAGTCACTCTTCCATGCCACTTCAGACATATTAGAACAAAAATGTAGGTTTAACTGGATATGAACATTTTAGGTTTTTTTTTTTTTTTTTTTTTTTTTTTTTTTTTTTTTTTTTTTTTTTTTTTC
>NW_007727332.1:94115-111330 GCF_000696425.1 Galeopterus variegatus | reverse complement strand
TTTTTTTTTTTTTTTTTTTATTATCTCTTTTTTTTTTTTTTTGTCTTTTTTTTTGTCTTTTTCCGTGTCCGGCAACGGATCACAACCCTCAGTGTTGCCCCCGTACCGGACCGGGGACCGGCAACGGGATCGCAAGCCTCGGCGTTGCTCCCGCGCCTCGCTCAGCCAGTGAGCGGGAACCGGTCTGTATGTGGGATCCGAACCCTCGGGCGGGAGCGCCGCCGCGCTTCCCAAGCGGCGCACTATCCAGTGCGCCACCGGGCCGGCCCTGAACATTTTAGTTTTTAAAAAGTTAATACATCAATTATGTTTCAATTAAAAAAAAAGTTAATATAAATTGAGCCTCTTTTATTCCAAAATCCAAAATGCTCCAAAATGCAAAACCTTAAAAATACTTCTTTTGAGCATCATCATAATGCTCAAAAGAAGTGTTCAGTGGAGCATTTCAGATTTCGGATTCTCAGATGATGGATGCTGAGCTGGTTAAGTATCTGCAAATATTCTAAAATCTGAAGAAATCTGAAACACTACTGTTCCCAAGCATTTCAGGTAAAGGATACTCGGCCTGTACCAGTCAGCTTAATTGATTATATGTTTGATCTGTTTCCGTGCTAGCTGAATTTATTTCTGTCCTCTGTAAATCCAGCTTTCATTGTTGATTCATGCTATTGATAATAAGGAGGATCAGGAAGCTTGGTATAAATCTTTTATCTTTATTTTTAAAAAGCTGACTGATCTAAATATGTTTTTGCCAATAGGTGAGAATAGTTATGTTATTCATAAGAGTTTCATTTTAATGTTTACTGTTTTATTAAAAAAAAATCTTCTCTAATGATAGAAAATTACTATAGGTTTTTTGTTGTTGTTGTTAACAGAATAAATTTAAACGTGAAGAGAAAACAAATGGATGGAGAATAGACAAAGCATTCCGTAAGTATTAAGACCTCTTTTACATTCCACTTGGAGAGCATTAGAAATGACCAGTCTTTTGACTTTAGCTCTAGTGTGTTTTAGATTTGTTTTGTCCCCATATTGGCATAGGAAAATTTTTCTATTTAGCAGTATGGGTCTGACAGCTACAAATCTATATGCAAGGGATAATCTAAAATATCCAGAAGCAGGTAAGCAGAGTTCTAAATCTAGGAGCTTACAGAGAGACTGATGATTCCACTTCTACGTGTTCTTTATTCTGAAGGAACTATATTCAAGGGGTTAATTGTTTCTGTAAGATAGTGTACCATAGATGGTTCCTTCCAGTAGTTAATCATTCATTCAGTCAACAGTACTGACCACCTGCTGCATGCTTGTCACTGTTCTAGGTATTGAGGCCATAATGGTGAACAGGGTAGATAGAATCCTGTTTTAGAGCCTTAAGTCTAATTGGATGAGGGAACGGATACAGTTGATAAACACGATAATTTCAAATAGTCATTAATTTCTAAAAATAAGAAAAAAGAGGGACTTACAAAGGTAAATGTTTAGATTGGGTCATCTGGAAAGTTCTGTCTGAAGAGGTAATGTTTGTATTTAGATCTGATTTGAAGGAATGATTGACATCTTTCAGCTTCTAACTACACTGAGGGTTGCGATCCGTTGCCGGACACGAAAAAAGACAAAAAGGAAAAAAAAAATTAGTTAAAATTAGCCATACTGCTAATTTTAGAAAAAAATCCAAGTATAGAAAGAACTTAAATTGTATAGCATGTACGTTTATTGTTTGAAAATACTCTAAGGTAGATGAGTGTATCCTACACCTAAATATTTTATTTTCTCCTCAGAGAAACCACTTCCAGTAATGGCTATTCCAGAAATGTAATATTGTGGTCCTCAACACTCTCCATTTTATTTTATTTTATTTTATTTTATTTTTCCTTTTTGTCTTTTTTCGTGACTGGTAACGGGATCGCAACCCTCGGTGTCGCGACCATACCACGCTCAACCAGTGAGCTGACCGGTCTCTATATGGGATCCGAACCCTCGGCGGGAGCGCTGCCAGGCACCCAAGCGCCGCACTCTACCGAATGCGCCACCAGGCCGGCCCAACACTCTCCATTTTAGAGAAATAGTCCCGAAAACTTTCATTATAAGTTTAACACATTATAATCAGAAAATAATCCATAAATCTATAAATAGTCTGTTCGGAGTGTGGAGCCTTTTAAAAAAAATACTATAATAGCTACCTGTAAAACTCAGGGTGGCTGCTTATATTGGTTACAGCATGCTGCTGATAACACTAAGGTCCAGGGTTTGATCCCTTGTACTGGCTAGCCACCAAAAAAAACCCCCCAGAAAAACAAAACAAAAAGTTCAATTATTTTGGTGGGTTATAGTCAAAAATTTAATGCTGCTGATAACACTAAGGTCCAGGGTTTGATCCCTTGTACTGGCTAGCCACCAAAAAAACCCCCCAGAAAAACAAAACAAAAAGTTCAATTATTTTGGTGGGTTATAGTCAAAAATTTAAAAAAATTAAAACTCACATGGTTTTTTTTGGGAACTTATATTTTGAATTCCTCTGAGAACCATGTGGAGATCCTTTATGGATTCTTTGAGTGCTAACTGTGTTTTTCAGAATCATTGTTGTGGAGAGTCAGAATAGATTAAGGCTGGGTCCACAGTGAAACAGGGCCTTCAGGGATCCCAGATTTGGGTTTGGTTTCCTGAGACTGTTTTTATTTTAGTATGTATGTCTTTTTCTGAGTCTTTATAATCAAACCAATCTTGGGCTTATGTATATACAGCACCGTTTTCTCTACATTCACCATAAGTTTAGATGTAAAGCTTACACAAGGATTTGACTCCTGTTGTGGATTCATTATTGGTTTGCTTACTGATTGCTCTTTCTGATATAGTACTGTTGATGGGTATTTGGGAGTGTTCCTGATCAGCGTTCATTTATTTCTCAGTTTGCTGATACTTGGAAGAATAAATAGTGGAATGGTGTGATAAAGAGAGGGCATGTGGTGGTGCATAGGCATTTTGAGGACATCTTAGTCATTTTTGCCATTTTAAGAAATGAGTTTATATTTACACACAGTTCAAAGTGTCGTTTGAGTTTTGACAAAGAGTATAACTGTGTAACCACCATCCCATACGGTACATGGAACATTTTCACCACTTCAGAAGATCCCTACTTTTCCTTCCCAGTCAGTCAAATGCTGTCCTTCTGGCCTAAGGCAACCACTATTTTTATTTGAATCATCATAGATTAGTTTAGCTTGTTCTAGAATGTCTTATTCATGCAATCATACAGTATGTACTCTTTTGTACCTGGTTTCTTTCACTCATCCCATATTATTGTTTGTATCCGTAGTTTGTTACTTTTTAAAAAATTCTTAAGTTTGTTCCTTTTATTGCTGAGTAGTGTTCTATTGTGTACTTGTTTATCCATTCTTGTGCTGATAAACAAACCCATTTGCTTTTGATGTTATGATACTTTAAAAAAATAAAAACTTGAAAGATTTTTTCCTTTTTTTTTTAAACAGAGGAAAAGCGCCCTTTTGACTTCGATTTTTTTGCTCATTTGCTTCAGAAAGTTCTTGCTGAAGAAGAGAAGAGAAAACAAAAATCCACTAAAAATCACAATTTAAACGAAAAGAAATCCTCCAAACCACGGAAAAATGTGAAAGGTAATGATTTTAAAAGGAAGTGTGCTATTTTACTAAGTAGTAATAGACTTGCACTTTTATCCCTCAGGTCTTTGAGGGTTAATGTGTGGCTCAGGTAGTTGAGATCATCAAGGCATCCAATTTGAGGGAACTGATTTTTCTTCAATCTACCAGTTGTTATTTGGGCGAAAATAGTAGCTTCCTTTTAAATGTTTTAATTGGTGTGGGTGAGCTATTTGAAATCTTTCTGGCATCTAGAGCATAGTTGTAGCTAATCAAAGAGCGTCAGAATTTGGGAGTGTCATGTTTGGTGTTTGGTTATTTGTTATCATTTTCCTCTGTAAAACAAATCTGGTATAAAATTCTAATATTTGTAAAAATGGACCTCTTAATATTTTGGGGTTGTGACTAAATTGTATTGTTAGAGCACAACTTATTTCTGAAGGTTAATGTTGACTTATACCAGGTAGAAAATTGTTTTTATTAGATGTTTCTAATTTTAGGATTATATTTTCTTAACTATTTGACCTCTGGTCTGTGAGGGCAATGTTCAGCTTTAATCACATAATTTAAAGAATCTTGGAACTACAGGGAACTTTATACGTTAGCTAGTTTATATTGCAGACCCTTTTGCATTCGTTTTCAGTCAGCAAGAAACAGCCCCAGAGATTCTAGGTCACTTTTTCCTAAGGTCTCATTTTGGTTGGTAGTGGCAAAGGCAGCACTAAATCCTAGGACTGCGAGAGCCTTTGTTGGGGGTCCCCAAAACCACCACCAGGTTTGACTATTCTCTAGAAGGACTCACAAATGATTAGTACATACCAAAATTCTAGACTCCCAGAAGGAAAGCAGTTCAGCATAAACCATGCTGTTTATACAGACAATTTAGGCACAGTGAGCTGCTGGTGAGCTGCTCTTATCAGTTAGGGTGGTGGGAACCCTCCCCCAAACCAAGTTCTCAGACACAGTCCTAGGGCTAGCTTTACAAGCAGACCTTTCAAAGGAGAGCTGTATTAATGCTTTTCTGCACAAAGCCAGTCTAGAATTTCTTTTTCTGTAGTATGGGGCCTGTGTCTTTTAAAAAGTAGTATTGATAACTGCAAAGTTATTTCATTCTTTTGTTAAATTTTTTTACTTCCTATACATAGCCCTAGGAGATTAAAATAGATATATTAATTCCTTTTATGATTATGATACAGGTAATAAATAGCATTTGAAGCTCACTGTATCTTATTTAATGTAAGAACTTTTCAGATATATTATAAGATTTAAAATTTTCTGATTATTTTGATAGAATAAATCAAGTGTTGTTTTCTCAATTTTAAAACCTTATTTTGACTTTATTATAAAGAAAAGTAAATGACATGAAATTTTCTTATCTTTTAAGATTGGATATTTTTAGAGAAGATGTCTGATCAACCATGGTTTTAAAGTTAACCTTGCTTTTGGTTTGGGTGCTGACTTAGTTTGTTTAGTGCTGCTATAATAGAATACCTGAGACTAGGTAATTTATAGAGAACAGAAATTTATTTCTCACAGTTCTGGAGGCTGGGAAGTCCCAAGTTTTGGTGATGGCACCATTATCTGATGAGGTCCTCTGGCTGTGTCATAGCATGGCAGAAGAGCAAAGTGAGAGAGCCAGAGCTTGTCAAACTTGTCATTTCATAATGGCATTAATTCTACCATGAGGGCCCTCATGGCCTAATCACCTCTTAAAAATCCCACCTCTTAATACTGTTAAAATGGTAATTAAATTTCAAATGAGGTTTGGGCGGGGGACGACAAACATTCAAATCATAGCAGTTGCTGTTTCCATGGTGGTCTCTATTTTTTTGGTTTTTTATTTAATTAATGTTTTCATCTTTTGATACAGCTGACTATTAACATGACTTAATAAGAAGGGTACTTCTTAATTTCTTCTTAGTAAGGAGAAATTATTTAAAAATATTTGTTAAAAAGGTTTTTCATTGAAAAAGAAGTGATACAGAGGATAAAATTCTTGAACTCTCTCCTACCTATCCCTCAAATAAAATTCTTCAGATTTCCCAGGGAAAACTATTGCAAAACCCTTTTCTATGCATGTATAGGTATGTGTGTGTTTTAGAGTGTATGTAATTGTTTTCATTTAATGAAAATGATATCATATATATATTGTTCTGCCACTTGATTTTTTTATGCAATGTAATATGTTTTGAAATCTTTCACATTGCTACGTATAAACCTGCCTCATTGTTGTTATTGGCTGCATGGATTTTTATAGCATGAATGTGTTATAATTTATTTAGTTATTCCCTGTTGGACATTTTAGGTTGTCTTCATTTTTTTGCTCATGCAAATAATGTTACAGAGGACATCCTTGAGTGTTTATTTTCTCCACCTTTAAGAATTTTTCTTTAGGTTGTTAGTATATTTATAATCATTTCTTTTGTTTTCAGTGAAAAAAGTCACCAGTGAGGGAGTTAATGATGATCCAGTTGAGTCTATTAGTACTACAATATCAGACACAGAAAGATCTCAGAAGGATGCTCAGACAGTTGAAGAAGAAGAGTCTTTGACTTTATTGGGACAGGATTCAGACCAGGTTGCATTAGAAGAAGACCTAAACCAGAAGAAAATGAGAAGGAAGAATCAAGATGAAGTTAATGAACAGGAAGTAAAAAATCTTTTAGGAAATGCCACTGTTCAGTCAGGCCGTTCTAAAGGAGAAAAACACAAGAGTAAGTTTATTACATATTTTAATAGCATGTGTATTACTTGAGAAGACATGTACATTAATATGTTATATAACCTAAAAACTTTCCTTCTAGATAGTAGCAAATAATCTTCCTTATTAATGTGTTCTGTGCTCACAGTACTGCGTTAAATCCTTTTATTTTGAGTTAAAAGAAACAAGTTTACTGTGGGAAAAAAATTTTTTTTAAAAACCACATTAAAGTAAAGCAGGGAGATTTTTCTTCAAAGTTTGTTTCTAAGATAACTTCCCTTTAACAGTGATTAGAAATCACATATATATGGTTAAATGTTGCTTTTGTATGTCAGTAAATCACAGTTTTCCATGTTCTATCTCTGTGGAATACCTACATAAACTCACAATGGGTTGTTTAACTTGTATGAAAAAGCTAGTGGAATACGTATTTCTCCCATTTTTCTTTTTTACTCTGAGAATGTAAACATATTGGCACTAAGAGTTTAGGGGTGTCTTGGTCCTTTTCCTTAAGAGTTCATATGAAGACACTTCACAAAGCTCATGGAAAAGTAGAACTGAAAGATAATGCAAATCTTTCCATGAACTTTTTGAAGACCCTTCATATATACATTACTTAAAGCAGATAATCAAGTAAAGAAAGGAAAAGGTAGTAGCAAATCAGAACAACTTTTCTATAGAATTTAAATTTTACGTAGGTCAGCTTCACCAATATGATTTTAATAAATAGTGCTGGTGATTAACATAGTATGATATAGGCATACAATATTATGCTCTTTTGTGCTTACTATTAGAGACATTACACATAAAGCAGAATAGTTTAATGATTCAGAAATCAGATTTTAGAAATCAAACAGACCTTGCTTTAAATTCCAGCTCTTTTATTTGCTAAGTATGTCGTTGGACAAGTCACTTAAGATCTCTAAATTTAGGTAGTTCTTGTCTATGAAGGGGTTAATCTTAATACCTTTTACAGGATTGTTTTGAGTATTGAATGAAGTAATGCATCTGATAGAGGGTCCTGCCATCTGATAGAGGGTCCTTAGTACTAAATAAATGGTATCTGTTACCATGTTATTAATTATTATACTTCTAAGGAGCAAACGAATAGCCACGTCCACTTTTAGTGTCCTCACTAGACACATAAAACAAGTCAATGTAACCACTTAAAACTTAAGCAAAATGAAAGGAAGATGCTACAAATTATGCAGGAAAAATGGGCTGATCTTCAAAATACAGACAGTTGTAAGTTTATTAAATTTTCACTATGCTTTAAAAATAAAATGTATGCCTTGAAAATAGGAACTTGAATGTTGAATGGGGTAGTGTTTTGTAGGAAAAAACAATGTTATATGTCCATTCCTTTGTGCTTTAAAAAAAGAGATGTTTTTTAGAATAACATACATTTTATATTCATAGACAAATGTCAGTCTTTAAAGCCTGAGGTAAATGAAACTGAAAGCAGTAAGGAACAGAAACTTTCCTGCATACAGAACATAGATGACATTGTGGGATTAGCCTCCAGTGAAAAAGTTGAGAAAAGAACTGACTCCATCCTTTCATCAAGGTATTTTCTATGACTTTAATGGCTTTATCTACATCTTCTATTGATTACTGAGAGAGGAATGTTGAAGTCTCCCACTGTATTGTGGTTTTTGCCTGTTTCTCTTTTTGGTTCTATTTGTTTTTGCTTTATGTATTTTGAAGCTCCGTTGTTAGATGTGAACGTATCTAGGATTGTTGTCTTGGTGAAATCCCCTTTTATCCTTGTGTGCTAGCCTTCTGGTATTGCTCTTTTTTTTTGATGTTTACTTTTCAACTACAACTTTCTTTTGGTTAGTGTTTGCATGGGTTTATCATTTTCTATAAAGATTTTCTCTTTGGTTTTTGTCAGTTTGAATATGATGTGTGCTGCTGTGTGTGTACTTTAAACATTTTTTAATTTATTATTTGTTGTGGTAAAAAACACATGAGATCTACTCTCTTAACAAATTTTTAAGTGTACAATATTGTTAACTCTAAGCACAGTGTTGTACAGTTAAATCTCTTGAATTTTTTCATCTTGCATGACTGAACCAGTGAATAGCAACTCCCCATTTTTTCCTCCCCTTGACTCCTGGCAGCCACCATTCTACTTTCTGTTTCTGTGAGTTTGACTACTTTAAATGCCTCATATAAGTAGAATCATGTGTATTTGTTTTTCTGTGACTGGCTTATTTCACTTAGTGTAATATCCTCAAGGTTCATCCACGTTGTAGCACATGACAAGATTTCCTTTTTTATGGCTGAATAGCATTCCATTGCATTTATATACCACATTTTCTTTATCTATGTATCAGTTGATGGACATTTAGGTTGTTTTCATCTCTTGGCTCTTGTGAATAATGCTGCAAGAAACATGGGAGCACAAATATCTCTTCAAGATCCTCATTTCAATTCTTTTGAATAAATACCCAGAAGTGGAATTGATAGATTGTATGGTAATTCTATATTTAATTTTTTTGAGGAACCTCCATGCCATTTTCAATAGCAGGTGCACCATTTTACATTCCCACCAGCAGTGTACAGGATTTCAATTTTTTCAAATCCCCACCAATACTTTTTTTTTTGTGACCGGTAAGGGGATTGTAACCCTTGGCTTGGTGTCGCCTGCACTGCACTCAGCCAGTGAGTGCACCAGCCATCCCCATATAGGATCCGAACCCACGGCCTTGGCGCTCCCAGCACCGCACTCCCCCAAGTGAGCCACGGGGTCGGCCTTTTTTTTTTTTATCTTTTAAGTGATACCTCACTGTTGTTTTGATTTGCATTTCCCTCATGATTAGTGATATTGAGCATCTTTTCTTTTTTTTTTTTTTTTTGTCTTTTTTGTGACCGGTAAGGGGATCGCAACCCACCGGCCATCTCTATATAGGATCCGAACCCACGGCGGGAGCGCTGCTGCACACCCAAGTGCCGCACTCTCCCAAGTGCGCCATGGGGCCAGCCCGAGCATCTTTTCATATACCTGTTAGCCATTAGTTTATCTTCTTTGGAGAAAGGTCTATTCAGATCCTTTGACAATTCTTTAATTTGTTTATTTGCTTTTTTGCTATTTATTTATTATTATTATTTTTTTTTTCTTGGTGGTTGTCTGGCAAGGGGTTCCGAACCCATGACCTTAGTGTTACAACTGTCAGCCTTTTACTTTTTGGTTTTTTTGCTTTTTTGCTATTTAGTTATAGGAGTTATTCATATATTTTGGATATAAATCCCTTATCAGATATATGTTTTGCGAATATTTTCTCCCATCCCATATGTTGCCTTTTTCCTTTATCAATTGTTTCCTTTGCTGTGCAGAAACATTTTAGTTTTATGTAGTCCCAGTTGTATAATTTTGCTTTTGTTACCTGTGCTTTTGGTGTCATATACAAGAAATCACTGAGAAAACCAATGTTATGAAGCTTTTTCCCTATGATTTCTTATAGGAGTTTTATAGCTTCAAGTCTTACATTTAAGTCTGCAATCAATTTTGAGTTGATTTTTGTGTATGGTATAAGATAAGGGTCCAATTTCATTTTTTTTGTTTTTTCGATTTTTGGTTTTTGGTGGTTGGCCAGTAAGGGGATCTGAACCCATGACCTTGGTGTTACGAGACCATGCTCTAACCAAATGAGCTATCTGGCCAGCCTGAAGGTTCATTTGTTTGCTTGTGGATATCCAATTTTCCTAGTGTCATTTATTGAAGAGAGTTTCCTTTTTCCATTGTGTAGTCTTGGCACCCTTCTCAAAGATCATTTGACTGTGTATATGTGGGTTCATTTCTGGGTTCTCTGTTTGCTTCCATTGATATATGTCTATCTTTATGCCTGTGCCATACTGTTTTGATTTCTGTAGCTTTGTAATATGAGTTGAAGTGAGGAAGTGTGAGGTCTCCAGTTTTGTTCTTTTTCCTCAAGATTTTGTTTTGTTTTATTTATTTATTTATTTAATTTTTTGAAGTTTATTCATTTATTACTATTATCATTTTTTTACATTCTGAGATGTTGCAGAGCAGTTGGAGGGGAGGGGGGAGAAGGAAAGGGGAAGAAAATAGGGTGGGAGAAGGTAGAAGAAGGTGGATGTGTGTGATTGAAGCCCATGGAACCCCCCTCATTTCTACAGGGGAGACAGGGGGCTTCCAGTAGTGGTTTGGTGGTTGTTGCTAAGCTGGTTGTGGGTGTTGAGGGGGCGTGGCTGAGGCCCTTGGCCCCCTACCACCCCAGCTTAGGAGCATGGAGCACTTCCTGCAGCAGCTCACTGGTTGTCCCTGGTCTGGTTGTGGGTGTTTTTTTGGTTTATTTTTGTGGCTGGCCGGTATGGAGATCTGAACCCTTTACCTTGGTGTTATAATACCATGCTCTAACCAAGTGAGCTAACCAGCCAGCCGTTATAGTTTTTTTTTTTTTTTTGTCTTTTTCCGTGTCCGGCAACGGATCGCAACCCTCAGTGTCGCCCCCGCACCGGACCGGGACCGGCAACGGGACTGCAACCCTCGGTGTTGCTCCCACGCCTCACTCAGCCAGTGAGCGGGAACCGGTCTGTATGTGGGATCCGAACCCTCGGGCGGGAGCGCCGCCGCACCTCCCAAGCGGCACACTATCCAGTGCGCCACCGGGCCGGCCCTATAGTTTTAAATTTATCCTGCTTGAGGTTCTCTGAGCTTCTGTTTGGGAAATTCTTAGCCTTATCTTTTTATTTTTTGATTGTGGTAAAATATATATAACATAAAGTTTGATATATTAGCCATGTGTGCTTAATGCATATAATTCTTAGGCATTAATTACATTTATGTTGTTGTGCAACCATCGCTGCCATTTCTGATGAAAAAGTTTCATTTCATTTCTGATGAAACTTTTTCATCTGTAATGAAACTTTTTCATCACCCCAGACAGAAACTCCATACCCATTATGCAGTAATTCCTCATTCTCTCCTCCCCTCAACTCCTGGTAACTTCTAATCTACTTTCTATCTTTGTGAATCTGCCTACTCTTGATATGTTGTATAAGTGGAATCATATACACTCACTGTTTCTTGCAGTTGTTTGTTGTCAGTTGAAAGATACCTAAAGTATGACTTCAAGGATACAACTAATTTTCTAAACTACACATAAAACGTTATGCATGACTTTTTCTTTTTTTTTTTTTTTTTTTCCTTTTTGTCTTTTTTCCGTGACCGGTAACGGGATCGCAACCCTCAGTGTCGCGCCCGTACCGTGACCGGCAACGGGATCACAACCCTCGGTGTCGCGCCCGCACCGTGCTCAACCAGTGAGCGGACCGGTCTCTATATGGGATCCAAACCCTCCATGGGAGTGCTGCCGCGCTCCCAAGCGCCGCACTCTACCGAGTGCGCCACCGGGCTGGCCCTGCATGACTTTTTCTAATGTAGTGGGGCAACAATCCTGTAATGACTGTTAAGATCCCAATTGGTTTTGGAAAACAGCTAGTTGATTTTAAAATTGTCATGTACGCAAGAGCAAAAGGTCATGAATGGTCAAGATGATTTTGAAAAACAACTGAAGAGGGAATGTATTAAGAATTTTTCTAAAGCTAGAGTAATTAAAGCAGTGTGGTACTGCTACAGAATTAGACAAAATGACTTAGCGGAACTGAATGTAGAGTCTAGGAAGAGGCATTTAAGAATCTGTTATATGGCAGATAGCTTTAGAAATCAGGGGGCAAAGATTAAAGTAACTATTCATTAGATGGTGCTGAGATATGAAAAAGATAATTTTAGATTCCTATGTTACCCTATCCACTAACTTCCTGATGCGTTAAAGACTACATGTATAGAACAGATTTTTTAAATTTTTGGAAGAAATGTTGGAAATTATCTCTGTGATGTGAAGGATTTCTTAAGACATAAAAAGCACAGACTTTAAAAGATAAGATTGATAAATTTGCAGTAAAATTAAATACTTTTGTTAACAAAGGCTCCATAGAGAAAATGAAAGGCAATATTCTGAGGTTTTATGTGTAACATCTAGCCAATAAAAATATAGAGAGAAGTCTTACTGATAAGTCAGGAAAAGATAAATACCCAATGGAGAAAAAAAAGTATGGCTAAATGTGAATATGTATTGAAACAGTGCTAGTTAGTACATGGCCCTCACTTATATTTTTGTTGGTTGAAATATTTCATAATGCAGTAGTCCTTGCTTTGCACAGTACAGTGTTAACTGCAACTTGTGATTATCGGAACTGTGTCCTCTCTTTACACAACTTTTGGTTAACACAGTACCATGCAGTACAAGGACTGACTATGTAAAATTTTAATAAAAGCTAATTTGTAAGTATTACTATGATTTTACATATACGTTTGATTTGTGAACCCCATTTAATTAACGCTTTTTCATTTTGGGACTTCTTAAAAACTTTCCCAAGCCTGTTAATTTGTGGCTGCTACTTTCTTTGAAGGTACAGTTCTTTATGACATGATGCCGAAAGGATCATAGAAAAGCCAACATAATGGTTTTTATCATTCCATAATATGAAGGGTCATCTTCCAAAGTGTTGGTTTTGTATATTTTAAAAATATTTTAAATAATTAGTATAAAAATATGATTACTAGGAATTCTTGTCCTCGTGATATATTTTCATTTCCTTAGTAATCAAGATACCAGGTCAGTAGCAACTGAGTCTTCAGAATCAAGCACTTCAGATTCTCCTTCATCAGAAGTTGGAATTAGAGCATTGTGTGAGGTGAATAATGCTGAGAGGAGTTGTACAGAAGAAGGAAATATTGACCTAAAGAATAAATCACCGTGAGTATTTTACATGGCAGAATTTATTTATTTCCAATATTATGATAATAATGTTGCTTTATTTAGGGACTAGCAGAGATCGTTAATATGAAGACCATTTAATATGTAGTTATACTGTGGTCTATTAAGACTGTGATATCAAGGTTTTTCACTTGATATTTCATTACAGAAAGATTCTCTTTCATATCTGATGTATAATAGTGATACGAGTTTTAGCAAGGTGGTAACTTATGAAATTTTAAAAAAATTTGAAAGCCTAAATATTTGCTATGAGGTTTCACTTATACTTGTTTTGAGTTATTTTTCATGCCTAGTGTTAAAGTAGTAGATTTTGATACTGATGACTTTAAGAAGGTGAGCATATCTTTCAGTATGCAGTACTGGCTAAATTAATATCTTCATTTGGAACAAAAGTACCATAGGAATCTCCCTTTGAAGAGATACCTCAGGATTTCAGCCTTCTTTTTTTTAATTCTCACAACTTCTCACCTCATATGGGTTTAAATGCTGTTCAGTTTATGAATTCTTATTTTTCAGTAAAGCACAGTCACATGGTGAACCAAACTTTTTTTAAATTAAAAAATTTTTTGTCCTTTTTGAGACTGGCTGCACCGCGCTCAGCCAGTGAGTGCTGTGAGCGCACTGGTCATCCCTATATAGGATCCGAACCCGCGGCGAAGCTGCGCTCCCAGCACTGCACTCTCCCGAGTGCACCACGGGCTCGGCCGTTTAAATTAAAATTTAAATTAGTCTTTAGAAAAAGCAATACATTCATATAGTTCAAACATCAAAAAGTGTAAAAGGTGTGAAGTCTCCCACCCTGTCCCTTTTCACTCTAACAGGTAACCAGTGTTATTTATTATAGTTTTTTAGAGATTTTAAAAAAGGTACATTCAAGCTTATACAAATTTATATTTTTTGATTTTTAAAAAAATCCTCTAATGGTAGCATACCGTACATAGTATTTTGCAATTTTTCTTCTGTCTTCACATTTTTACGTAAAGACCTTTCTTTTTCTTTTTATAGCTTAATAGTGTTCTGTTGTATGGGTGCATCATAGTTTGTATTATCTGCGCCCTATTGATGGCTGTATAGGTTGTTTTTATAAACAATGCTTACAATCTTGTATCTCCATTCTTTTGCCTATATGCAGTACATTTTTTGAATAAGTTCCTAAAAATGGAATTGCTTGCTCAAAGGGGATGTGTGTGCGTGTGTATGTATGTATGTACCCACACACATTCATACATTTATGATTTTGGTAGATACTACCAAAATGCTCTCCATAGGAAGTGTGGTTTACACAGTCCCATCAACAATGTAAGAGAGTACTTGTCCCCTTAACCAACAAACGATGTTATCAAACTTTTGGATTTTTGCTAGTCTTAATAATTAAAAAAATGCTGTCCAAGTAGGGACCCCACCCCTCTTTTTGCTGGGTAGGGGTATGTGATTCTTTTATTTTTTTCTCTCAGTTTTTTATTTAAAAATTTTTGTCCCAAAGAAAAGTTGAAAAAATAGAACAATGAGCATCTGTAAATAATTCCTCTTAGATTTTCTGTTTCTTAATATGTTGTCACATTTGTGTGCTCACTGTCTTTCTCTCTTGCAGTCTAGTTTTAATTTGTACTTTTTTTTTTTTTGGCCGCTGGCAGTGTGGTGACCTGAACCCTTGACATTGGTGTTATAATACTGCACTATAACCAACTGAACTTACCGGCCAGCCCCTACTTTGTACTTATTAGAGTGAAATTGAGTATCTCTTCATATTTAAAACCCATTTTTATTTTTTATTTTATTTTACTTTTTGTGAGTTGTCCATATCCTTTGACCAGTTTTTAGTTATTGATGTTACTGTTTTCTGGGAGCTCTTTATGTTGGTTAGCCTTGCGGTATGAGTTTCCTAATTTGTGGTATGAGTTTCCGAATTTGCGGTATGAGTTTCCTGATTTACAGTTTGGCTTCTGATTTAGCTTTTGATGTTTTGGCTCTGTAAAAGTTTTGATTTTTATGTTTTCAAATTTCTCAATTTTTTTTCTTTTATGGCTTTTTATTGTATTTTAGAAAGGTTTGTCCTACCTCAAGCTTATAAAATAACTTAAGCATGTTTTCTCTATGGTTTTATTTAAATCTTTGGTCTACTTGGAATATAGCTAATTTTATTTGTTTCCTTAGAGTTATCCAGTTTTCCCATCACCATTTATTTAATTTTATTTAATATTTACTTTAAAAATATTTTATTTTGGGCCGGCCCGGTGGCGCACTGCTACAGTGCGCCGCTTGGGAACGTGGTGGCGCTCCCGCCGAGGGTTCGGATCCCACATACAGACCGGCCGCTCACTGGCTGAGCGAGGTGCGGGAGCAGTGCCAAGGGTTGCGATCCCGTTGCCGGTCCTGGTCCGGTACGGGCGCGACACTGAGGGTTGCGATCCGTTGCCGGTCACGAAAAAAGACAAAAAAGGAAAAAAAAATTTTTTTATTTTGTATTCCATTTTACCCTCACTGTTTTGAGCTGCTACCTTTATCGTATGCTAAAATTATGTGTGTTTTGGAGTCATTTTCCTGATTTTCTATTTTGTTACATTTATCTATTTGCTTATATATTAGTTCCACACTATTTTAGCTATTGATGGTGAACAATATATTTTTAACTGATAGAATATTCTGATAGAATAAGTTATAATTGATGTAAGTATGTCAATTAGTTATATGTTATTATATATGTTATGCCAGTTATATATAATTATATATATATATATATGTTATATCAATTATATATAATAAGTTTAATATAATACTCTGATAGAATAAGTTAGTCTCTTTTCAGTTTTCTTTGCTGTTATTATTGTGAATAAACTTTTTTAAAAGAGTTCTTTCTGGTTCTGAAAGAGTTTAGAATTTATTAGAATTTCATTTGGACATGACTGCATGTTGGATGCAATTTAAATAATGTTAATTTTTTAGGGAAACTGATCAAACAGAAAATGTAAAACTGATCTTGAGAAGGCGACTCCAAAGACCTAAACCCAATTTAACAAGGGCAGTTGGGAAGAAATCAGTTCTTTCACAAGACACAACAGATGCAGAGAGCAAGAATTCACATTTAGAAACTTCAGTTGAAAAGGTATGGCATAAGAGACTTTATAGAAATTAAAATTACAAAAATTTTCCTTCAATAGTCAGGAATAAAAATTTTTAGTTTGTAACCACCATGTACTGTTATTAATATTAAAATAGGTACAAGAACTTACCATTAATGTTAGATTTGTTTCTCCCTTATTAGTCTCCCTTTTATGCATTTTCTTTAGAACCTGGAACATATCATTTCAAACATCCTCAGTGGTGATAAATCTGTCTTTTGTTTACTTATATAAAATTTTTATTCAAAATTATTTCTTAAATCGGGTATACTTCGAGTTATACTCATCATTCATCTAAACACAGGCAGTCACATTCCTGTTTGTCCTTTATGAACTTTATCCCTTTCTCTCTACATATGCAAACATTTCTGTAGTTTTTAACCATAACGTATATAACATTTAAAACTTTTTTCCTCTGGAACTATTCATTTACATTTTCTTGGATCTAATTGATCTTTTTAATAGCTGCATCAGGTTAACATATTATTCATTTACTTACCTAACCATTCCTTTAATGGCAGACATTTAGATTGTTTCCATTATTTTATTTTATCTTTTGTGGATGGTCAATACCTTGGGGTTATAAGGCTGGGCTCTAACCAACTGAGCTAACTAGTCATGTTTCCATTATTTTTTAACTCTTCTAAATAAAAACAATTTTGTAAATAGGACTTTCGTAAGGAAACAAAGGATAAATTTCCAGAGGTGATGGGATTATTGGGTCCAAGATTATTTTAAATATTTTTATGACTCTTTTATGCATTGTCAAACTGACAGCTAAAAACAAAGAACCTATTTACATTGTAGTAAGCATTAAATGAATGGTCCTGTTTCCTTAATATCTCTGCCAGAGTTATGTTGAAATTTTTTTATTAATGCTAAGACGCTTTTTTTTTTTTTTTCCTTTTTATTTTGTCCTTTTTTTTTTTTTACTGACCGGTAACGGGATCGCAACCCTCAGTGTCGCGCCCGTACCGG
>NW_007727332.1:45236-89996 GCF_000696425.1 Galeopterus variegatus | reverse complement strand
AAAAAAAAAAAAAAAATAAATAAATAAATTAAATTGCTGGTCTGTTTTTTTCCCTCTTATGTGAAATTTCTTTTTTTTTATCATACTTTTATAGTATAGTTAATATTATTATAACCTTGTAAGATATTTACTGGATTCTAGAAAATTTGGAACACACAGATTCATGTAAAAATTGAAGCAAAAATTACTTGTAATTTCCTTATTTAGATGTAATCAATCTTTTCACATATTCTTCCAGGTTTTTTTTTTTTTTTTTTATAAAATTGAGTAGTGATATCAGCTCAGTTTTGTATTCTTTGGTACTTAACATTTCATAAGTACTTTTCCGTGTCATTAAACATCTTTGGGAAACATTGTTTTTAGCGACATCTTAATATTCTCTCAGTGGCATGTCACTGAATTTACCTAACCATTTATTTTTTATTTTTTATTTTTACTTGTTGGCGGCTGGCCAGTTTAGGGATCTGAACCCTTGACCTTGGTGTTATAACAGCATGCTCTAACCAAGTGAGCTAACTGGTCAGCCCATAACCATTTATTAATTATTGGATAGTTTGTCTTTTTACAACATCTGCTATTTTATATAATGTTCCAATGACCATTCTAATACTTAAAACTTATTTCAATTATTTTCTTAAGATAGTCATCAAAAGGATATTACTGGGTCAAAGAATATGAACATTTTTAAGACTCTTGATTCATATTGGTAAAAGGCCTTCTAATAATGTATGAGATTATCTGTTTTTTTTTTATTTTGGACCGGTAAGGGGATCGCAACCCTTGGCATGGTGTGGTCTGCATCATGCTCAGCCAGTGAGTGCACCGGCCATCCCTATATAGGATCCAAACCCACGGCCTCGGTGCTACCAGCGCCGCACTCTCCTGAGTGAGCCACGGGGCTGGCCCATGAGATTATCTGTTTTATACTATTCTCACCTGCATTTAGGATTTTTAAGAAATCTCTAGTTAGAAGTACAAAAAATGAAATTTTATTGTTTTAATATTCATTTATTACAAAGTATGAACTTTTTATGGTAAGTAGATTAACTGTAAAAAATTAAATTCACAGAATCACTTGGAAAAGGATAAAATGAGTACATTTGACATTCTTGGAATAGAGAATATGGAGAGAGAGAACTCAAAAGCTGAAACTGTATCTAAGTAAGTATTTAGGAAGTAGTAGAGAAATTGTAACTCTTGGGAATGATTGTAATAACTTGTTTTCTACTTGATAAAATCTGAATTTTATTTTCAGCTAGTGTACTTTAAGTCCATTTTGAACTATAGGTGGTGTTGAAACATTTTAATACTCTCTGTGCTTGTTATTGTAGATATAAATTGTGTGAGCCCATTTATAGCAATTACATTTCTCCCTCAACTTACTAATAAGATTTTAACAAACTCTTACTAAATAAACGAATGGTTATGGTGAATGTTTCTGGATAATTTTATTTGTAGCAGGGGATTTCAAAAGGGTTTTAACTTGAAATGGAGCTCTAGAACAGGCTTCACTCAAGGTGAATCTGACCAATGGATTCTGGGCCATTCCAGGGGCATTGTTTATACCATAACTTTGGACTAATTCCCTGGAGTTGTACATTATGCAGTAGTATCCTGAATGAGGAATAGTATCATAACCTTGTCAAATGTAGATTTTTCCAATTTTCAATGAAAATTTGACTTAAAAATGCTTTTTCTGGTCATGCTTCCAAGATTATATCTGTTCCAGAGAATAGGTGTAAAGTTATGAATATCTTTAAAGATGTTCTTGAGGATACTTGTGAATTATTTTGTCTTCCAAATGGTTTATATTCATACCAGAGAGAAGGAAATACTGAAAAACAAGCAAGTTTGTGACTGCAGAATAAACATTGATTTTACTCCTTTGTGGTTTTTCTAGTTTGAGTGAAAAAATTTGTCTTCAGGAAAATAATCAACCAAAGACTTTCAGAACTGCACAACTAATAAGGGGCCAGCTGCAAAGACCAAAGCCAAATGTAGGTAAAGCCACTGACAGGAAAGAAATTCTCATTTCACAAGAAAAAACTGGGGCCAGTGTAGAAAAGAATGAAAATGTATCCTGTGTTGACAGAGAAGTAAGTACTTTGGTTTCTCCCTACATTTTTGTTAAACAAGTACATAAGCCTTAATAGAAGCTTCCCTTCACCCCTTTTAAAAACAGTAATGCCACATAATTTGTGTGCATCATATTAAATTTATGGTCAAAATCTCATAGCCAGTAGTTTTGCTAATTGAGAACACATTTTAGATTTTCAGCATTCTGTGATACATAGTCTGTTTTCTATCTTACCTCATATTTGGACTTGCTTTTCCCAGTCACTCAGCAGTAGATTATCCTTTCCTTTTGAAAATACTCATATGTAAATTTAAACATTGGTATAAACAGAATAAAATGTTAAGTTCCCTCCTAAAATACAATTCTAATAACAAAGATCACAAATTTTGGATTATTTATATAGTCTGTGACTAAGGTAAAAGTTGGCACGATTTGAGATTTGAATTTCTTCTGTCATAATTCCCATAGTCTATAATGCACTTAACAGCAATCAAAAGGATTCAGAAAGATAGACCCTGTTGGGTAATTCTAGCAGATGAAAATAAAGCAGTTATTTGTCTTCTGATTGGGAGGAAAAGAATGGGGGCTTTCAGATATGGTAAAAGGTGTGGCTTATGAAATTTTCTAAGCTATCTAAAGAAAAAAATATAAAGCATCCTTTGGATATCATTTTATAATTTTGAAATGTCTGCCATTTTCCTTATACTCAAATTGAACAAAATTTTCGATGAAATCTTTTAAAATTATGTTTATTGTGAAACGTAAAACATTTTTGTTTTAAGACTCCTCAACAAATGGAAGATCGGTCATGTAAAAATTTTGAATATGAAGATATCATATCACAGCCTGAGGAAAAAGATACTTCTTTTCAAAATGTGCAGCCAGATGAGTCCAAGTCTCTTAAGGAACATCTAAGGTAAACATCATTTTATTGACTATATAATTTTAAAATTTTGTATGAAGTTTTAGAACTCAGTTTTTTAAACAATAGTAAATTAGATGGATTAGTTATTTGTGTATCAAGTTATATAATGTTTAAAAATATAACTTTACCTTTGAAGGAAGTTTATGTCATAGCCTTCATATTGATTTTTCAATTATGGGTCGTTTGAAAAGAGCTACTCATTATAAATTAGAACTTGCGTTAACATGAATAACCTTATCACCTGACATGCGTATTAAATTAGATGTCTATGTCCAAATGTGAAAATGCTACTTATTTTCTAAATATTTGTTTCTTTAGAATTAGATTGATCACATATTTTCTTTATTTTAGATTTACATAAATTTTATGTAAAATCTGTGTATTAAAACCTATACTTCTCATAGCCAAAGCTCCTTATATTTGTTATTTTCCCTCTGAAGGGCACCAAACCAGATTGATGGAATTATATACTTTTTAAAATTTCACTTTGAGAATGTTTAATGTGCCAAAAAATAGAGAGAGCAATAATGGATTTCCATGTATCTATTATCCAGTTCAGGAATTATTAACATTTTACATCTTTACATTTAAAAGCTGGCCTATGCTATACTTTCTTAATGCTATATATTATCCTATTTAAGTAGTATCTAACCTGAAAGTGAAACCTAGGTTTCCTGAACTATTTTACAGATCTTTATTAGAAGACAGAAACATTTTTTTATTCCTTGCTTCCTCCACTATTCCTTTGTTTACCTGCACCCCTCCACCTCCCCTCTCCCAACTATTTTACTGTGCCAAAATCTTTGGGTAGAAGCTGGTACAACTACATTACTTGTTACATATCTATGATACAGATTTTAATTATAGATGTCTGATAGATTGTTTTTTTTCTTTACATTTTTTCAGTTTAAGCCAGACTCCATTTAATAATGAATGTGACTCAGTAGAAAATTAATTCTTCCGTGTGTGGCTTCTGGGTTTTAGAACCTTGGTGGATATTGTTTATAACTAATATCCAGCCTCATCTCAACAACTTTTCTCTCCATGGGTATTGGTCTTTTCTGTTTTATCATTTGACCTTTCCAGCCTTTGAATCTCCAAGGTCCTTAAAAGCAATTCAAAGGTTATGTATTTTATCAAGTCATATGCCTGTCTATATTTATTTATTTATTTATTTATTATTTTTTTCTTTTATTAGCATATTCATCGTTACAAATCATACTTATTCTTTATGCCCCCATCCATTCTCTCTCCCCCGCCCCCCTCTAATAACCATAGATTTGGTCTCTTCATCTGTTAGGTTAACTGTTCCTCTGTTGGTTTGTTGCTTAGATGATCTGTCCAGTACTGAGAGAGGTGTGATCAAGTCCTCCCCTATTATCATAAATCAGATGCTGCTTCTATTAGTCTGGAGTGTGCTTTGTAGAGAGAGAGGGCCTCTTCTTTTTTTTTTTCTCTTTGGTCTCTGCTGGTACCTCTCCTTGTGTCAATGAAGTTGAGAGTCTGGTGTGCCATGTGCATGGTGGCTGTGACTGCGGCTGTAGAGACTAGCTGCTTTTGTAGCAGCCAAGGCAATTGTGGTGGCTATGGAGGGCTACCCGTGTGAAAATGATGTTTTTGGTGTGCTCTTTACCTACTTGTGGCTGGGTACGACTTCTCCCAGCTCCACGCCTCAGGGGCATGGAGCCGGGGACCGAACCCCTCCCACCCACATCCAGGCACACTGCCAGCACCAAGGAACATGCCAAAAACATCACCTCCGTGTGGGTGGCCCACCACAGCCACCACAGTAACCACAGCTGCCGCAAAAGTGGCTAGACATCACAACCACCATGCAGATGGTCCACCAGGCACTGGAGTACATTGACACAATGAGAGTCACCAGCAGAGACAAAAGAAAAGAAGACGATGTCTCTTTCCACAAAGCCTATTCCAGAGTGACAGAAGAAGCAGCTGCTCTGTGATAATATTGGGGGACCTCAACACACCTCTCAGCATTGGACAGATCATCTAGGTAGCAAATCAAAAGTGTAACCATTACTGTTTCAGAGGGAGAGAAAAAATCTAGGGTTATCAGTGGTGGGAGGGGGGAGGGAGAAGGGGATAGAGGGAGATTAGACAAGGGGCATAAAGAATAAGTACAATTTGTTGGGTCAGCCTGTGGCTCACTTGGTAGAGTGTGTGCTGATAACACCACGGCCAAGGGTTCAGATCCCTGTATAGGGATGGCCGGTTAGCTCACTTGGGAGAGTGTGGTGCTAACACCAAGTCAAGGGTTAAGATCCCCTTACTGGTCATCTTTAAAAAAAAAAAAAGAATAAGTACAATTTGTTGGGTCAGCCTGTGGCTCACTTGGGAGAGTGTGGTGCTAACACCAAGTCAAGGGTTAAGATCCCCTTACTGGTCATCTTTAAAAAAAAAAAAAGAATAAGTACAATTTGTAACAGTATACATACTAGTAATATTGATTTGATCAACATATGTTAACATCGAATCCCCAAAATATGTATAATCAATTATGATTCAATAAAATAAACAAACAAACAAACAAATAAATAAATAATAAAAAAGAAAATGGTGTTTTTGGTGTGCTCTTTACCTGGTTGCGGCTGGCTTTGACTTCTCCCAGCTCCATGCCTCAGAGCCCTAGTGGGGCCTCAGGATGGTGCCTTTCTGTATCTAATAGGCAGTTTCCCCCTTCCCCTACTCCAAACACTTTGGCCTGTTCAAGATGCTATATAAGAGAAAGAGATAGAGTCTCTGAAACAATGAATGCATTAAAAATTCTACTTCATTAGATAAATTAGTGAGTATTTCTTTGAAACTTAATCTTCTAGACTAATTTTGCATCCTCTCTAGTTCGTATACATAATTTGAGGTTTGTGTCATGATTGGTGGTTTATCTTATGGAGGTTTATAAATATTTTGTAGATTCGTATACTCTTTATTTTAGAAAAACACATTGTGAACCTTGAAGCAGATTTATGGTTTTGTGTCTGTTCTTCTATCTTATCCAATTGTGATCCCTTTTTTTTCTTTGCTTTTCTCTGCTTTTCTCCTTGAATTGTGTGATCCGAGGAGAGAATTTGTGGATCCATTGTATGTTTTAGGTTGAGAAATAATCTTGTTCAATTATATATCTGACTTCCAGCCTTAGATACTGCCCTTCAGTTAATTATGCACCTGATATGAGCTCTGAGAGAAGGTCTGTCTGGTTCACCATTGTATTTCCAGTTCCTAGCACGTGCCTTCCTGGCATGTAATAGGTGCTTAGAAATATTTGTTGACTTATTGTTCATGAACTCTAAGAGGTATGATATTTGTTTATTTTTATCCATTAAAAATAAGCTTATTGAAGTCCTTTTATTACTTAGAAACAATTTAAGCACTTAGAATATAATTATAACATTGTGTATTTGTATCTTATTATCTAAACTGATATTGAAGTAATGAAATTATTTATAAAGCTTTTGCCTAAAGCATTTATATGTTTAAAGAATATGCCAGTGTTCAAAATGTGACTTTATAAAGATAGTTTATCTTTTCCCGTAATACCCAAGCCAAAATTGCTAGCACAGTAACCTCAGTAAAAGCTAGATGTTTCTGGATGGAGACAAAAAGTATCATAAATCAAAGAATGGGATGAAATCCACCCAGGACTAATCAAATCAAATTTTCTTTACCAATTGCTATTAATTTTGCATTTAATGTTTTCAATTACTAAAGTTAATGATAGGTATAAACATGTCAGTTATATAAACAGGGGTCTCATTGCCCAAGAAATTGCTTTGTGTTATCAAAAATTGCATTATAAAAAATAGTTGTTTCAGTGAAGAAAGATAGGTTAAGGCCTAGGGAAGTTCAAAGAAGCAATAGCGTACTTTTTAATAATCTTTTTTGAGGCTGAATAAATCTAGTGTTTCATTTGATCTAGCTTTTGCCCAAGATTAATGACCTTTCTTAACTAGTCACTAAGAGCTCCTTCATCCATTTATACATTGTTATTGGTTTTGCCATCTATTATGGTAAAACACAAAGCAGAGTGCTGCTGCTTTTCTGTAGAACAAGGTGCTTGTTTTGAATGGCGATTGCATGCCCAAGAACATTAAGCAAAATATTATTGTGTATTTAATCTGTCCTTTTATTCCCATTTTGTATTATGAAATCACAAGCTCTTAGGGAGATATCTGTATAGGAAATCTCATTTTAAATTGTTTTTTAAAAGTGAGGAGCACAGGGGCCGGCCCGGTGGCGCACTGCGCTAGTGCGCCGCTTGGGAAGCGCGGCAGCGCTCCCGCCGAGGGTTCGGATCCCACATACAGACCGGTTCCCGCTCACTGGCTGAGCGAGGCGCAGGGGCAACACCGAGGGTTGCGATCCCGTTGCCGGTCCCGGTCCGGTACGGGGGCGACACTGAGGGTTGCGATCCGTTGCCGGACACGGAAAAAATAAAAAAATAAAAAAATAAATAAATAAATAAATAAATAAAAGTGAGGAGCACAGACCTAGTTCTTAGTCATAAGGGACCAAAAAATAAATAAATAAATAAATAAATAAATAAATAAATAAATAAATAAAAGTGAGGAGCACAGACCTAGTTCTTAGTCATAAGGCTTTATCTTATTCAAGTTGTACTTCCGTCTAGCTATTTGAGATGGTTGTTTGTTATGGCACAGTGTATGTCTGGGTAAAACATAGTAGGGGCAAAGAGGTAGAAATAGCATACACACCTTGGTTTAGCGCCAATGCAGAGGACTGGAGAGTCTTTCCCAGCCAGTTTGTGTGTAGGATGGTGTGAGTGACAATTGAAAAGGGACTATTCAGGGCCAATTAGCTGCTAATGTGATTGACCTTATTAACAGATATCTCTACATAAGTCTATACATAAATAGGTTTATTTTAAAATTTTACCATAACTTCAAAAAATGGAATTTTCCCCTCTCCCTTAATTTAAAAATTTTACACAGAGATTCTTGGGGCTCTCTTTCTTTCTTTCTTTCTTTCTTTTTTTTTTAATTTGAGAGTTTCTGGTGTTTTCATAGTGATTTTCAACCATCATCTCTTCAAATGGCAATCTGGTTTAAAGCTTGATTGTGTGTCTTTCTTTATAGCATTCAAGAGAATAGTAAAGCAAATATCCTCAAACAAGTCCCAATTCTAAGGACTCGATTTCAGAAACTAAAGCCAAATATAGGAAGAGGAAGTGGAAGAAGAGAAATTTCCTCAAAGGAAAAGGTTCCAGAGGAGATCCTTGTCTCTGGTGAAATGCAAGCAGGTTCAAGAGAAGTTTTAAGTCTAGACCCTTCACCAAGGGAGAAGGTATCCACGGAGACTAATACTACTAAGGAAATAGAGTCAGATTTAAAAGAAATGGGAAAAAGAGACATCTTTCCTAGGGAGAAGATGCCAGAAATGATTGACATCACTGTGGAAATGGAAACAGGTTTGAAAGTAACTGGAAGAGAGATTTCTCCAGAGGAGAAGGTATCTAAAGTGATTGATGTCACTGAGGAAATAGACGCAGATTTGGAAGAAATGGAAAAAAGAGAAATATCCCCACAGGAAAATGCCCCAAAGGAGGTGAAGTCTATCGGAGAAATGGAGACAGGTTTGAAAGCAACTGGAAGAGAGATTTCCCCAAGGGAGAAGATACCAGAGATGATTGATACCACTGAGGAAGTAGACATCAATTTAGAAGAAACTAGAAGAGAATTATCCCCACAGGAAAATGCCCCAGAAGAGGTCAAGTCTATAGGTGAAGTGGAGACAGATTTGAAAGCAAGTGGAAGAGAAATTTCCCCAAGGGAGAAGATACCGGAGGTGATTGATGCCACTGAGGAAATAGACACAGATTTGGAAGAAACTGGAAGAAAAATATCCCCACAGGACAGTGGCCTAGAGGAGGCCAAGTCTATAGGTGACATGGAGACAGGTTTGAAAGGAACTGGAAGAGAGATTTCCCCAAGGGAGAGGATACTAGAGGTGATTGATACTATTGAGGAAATAGACACAGATTTGGAAGAAACTAGAAGAAAAATATTCCCACAGGAGAGTGGCCCAGAGGAGGCCAAGTCTATAGGTGACATGGAGACAGGTTTAGAAGAAATTGGAAGAGATATTTCCCAAAGGGAAAAGGTACTTGTGGAGGTCAATGCCATATGGGAAAGGGAGATTGATTTGAAAGAAACTGGTGAAAGAGATGTTTCCCTGATGGAGAAGGTCTCAGGAAGGATAACTGCCATTGAGGAAATGGAAGAAGAATTGAAAGAAACTGAAAAAGAAATTTCCTTGAGGGAGAGAGGATCTGAAGAGATCATTGTTACTGAGGAAATGGTGGTAGATTTGAAAAAAACTGGAAAAACAGACATTTCTCCAAGGGAAAATGAACCAGAGGAAACTGGTACCTCAAGACAAGCTGAGACAAATGTAATGCAGAGCAGTAGCGGTGACTGCAGTGCTATGCCTTCGCTAGACATACAAGTACGTATACTCCTGTCCTTTAAAAAATTCTTGAATACTTTTTTCATAGAGAAGTTACCAGAATAATTTTATGATTATTTGCCCTTAAGTCCAACAACACTTAAAATCTGAAAGTCTAAAGTCTTTCAGCCCTCGATTTCTATTTCAGGACCTTGAAGAAACTACATATTCTTTTTTAAAAAATAATTTTAAACATTTCCTAATCGTGGGAAACATTACTATTGCTAATGTCAGTTTGAAGTTACTCTTTTAAATGAAAAGAAAATAGGAAGTTGGAGTAAATTTGTACCAACGCTAGTATGAACGTACATCAGAATTATTTCTTTTGGATGTATCTGTATCTGTTTTTCTCTTTATTCTCTGTCCCACTTGACTTTATTTCACTTACAAAAGTTCCTTTTGTTTAAAGTTTCTAGTGACTTGAAGTTCATGCTCTTCTAACATTTTCAAGGACATTTGACTTTTTTTTGTTTGTTTTTTTGTCTTTTGTCTTTTTTCCGTGTCCGGCAACGGATCGCAACCCTCAGTGTTGCCCCCGTACCGGACCGGGGACTGGCAACGGGATTGCACCCCTCGGTGTTGCTCCCGCGCCTCGCTCAGCCAGTGAGCGGGAACCGGTCTGCATGTGGGATCCGAACCCTCGGGCGGGAGCGCCGCCGCGCTTCCCAAGCGGCGCACTATCCAGTGCGCCACCGGGCCGGCCCGACATTTGACTTTTTTTTGTATAGGTAATGGCATTTATGTTTTTGGAAAAATCATAGTATGCAATATAAAAGGAAGAGTTTTCTGATTTTTAGATTTTAACATTCGTAAGTTAAATTTTATTTTATTAACAAACTTCTAAATTTTAAAAGGAAATTGTTTAGAATATAGTAGGCTTTTGTTTGAAAGGTATGAGAAGCTTAAGGAATCTTCTGTATGTGCTGATTTATTGTGACTATTCCTCCAGAATATTAGCAGTGAAGTACTGTTGGTGATGCATACATCTGTAGAAGAAAAAAATTCTGAAAAGGAAGTGTCAAGTCACTTAAGTCATTTGAAGACTTTTTCACAGACTTCTGAACTTGGTAGAACAGAAGATCAAGGGATGCAACTTCCAGATGTTCCAGAGCAGTTCTCAACTACTATTTTAAGGTATAAAGTATAGGTCTGTGTGCTTTTAAAGAAAAAGCATTTAAAATTATATTTGCAGGTTATGTTAAACTAAGTGAGGTTTTGAGGCATAACAAATACAGTGTAGGCAGTGTTAAGAGATTTTAAGATAGTTTTGGGAAGACAGAAAGAGGATTGAGATCATTCTGACTATTGATTGTGAGAATTACATACGAAATTGTAACACATACTCCTGAGTCAATACGAGTTTGACAGACCTATATATTTTTTTTTTTTTGTCTTTTTTTTTTTTTCGTGACCGGCAACGGATCGCAACCCTCAGTGTGGCGCCCGCACCGGACCGGGACCGGCAACGGGATCGCAACCCCCGGTGCTGCCCCCGCTCCCCGCTCAGCCAGTGAGCGGCTGGTCTGCATGCGGGATCCGAACCCTCGGCGGGAGCGCCGCCGCGCTTCCCAAGCGGCGCACTGTAGCGGTGCGCCACCGGGCCGGCCCAAATTGTTTTTCCCCCGATAGATAAGCTGTCATTTTTCTCTGGCTCCTTTCAGCCAGAGAAATATTGTCTTTCTACATTGTCTTTGTCCAACAGACCTATATTTTCATTGTGCAAAGATGTAATTCTTAGGCTCATATTTGGATTGTACCACTCGTTTTTTAGGATCTACCAAATAATCTGATTTGCTTTCTTGTTAGAGTCAGAATCAAATGTTTACTGTCAATCTGTAAGGTTGTCCCAAGACTCTGTTCCACTGCCCCTTCAATTCATTCTAAAGCTTGATCATCCTTGTTCCAGAAGCAGATCTCTTCAAGAACAGAAGCCACTTGAAGTTAAATCAGCACCTTTTGTGAGAAGTCGATTCAAAAGACCAAAACCAAACTTAACAAGAGCAGCTTTAAGGAGAGAGACTACAGAAGCAGAAAAATATGTACCTGGGGAGAAATTGCAGACTGATAAAATGGAGACTATTGTGATACAACAGAACAGTGAACAAGCTAATAATACTCTCCCTTCTCAACATGTGAGTAATACTTAAGATGGAGTTGTGATTTTTATTTTTAATTACTATGGTTACTAAAATAAAACACATGGAATTAAAATTTCACAAATATTTTAATTATAATTTTATAATTATAAATTTTTATCATTTTAATTATTATTTTTGCTGTGTGTGATATTTTTCTTTACTTAATGTGCTTCATTGTTCCATGTAGTTTGTATAAGATTCCTGGATGTCTGATGATGGACCAGTGAGTCATAGGAGGGCATTTAGGAGGCCTAGGCTCTGGTTCAAGTTCTGGCTGTGTGACCTCAGCCAAGTGATTTCAGTTTCTTTGTAGGAAAAATAGGAATAACAGTCCTTTATATCACTCTGTTGTGAAGGTGAAATGAAAAGTTAAAAGCTTGATATGAATTAAAGAAGATAGATATTTTATTTACTTTATTAAATTGGTCTCTTAACAGATTAAGATTGTGTGATACAATATTAAAAACTTTGAAATGAAATGTGAATACTCATAAATTGAATTTTACACATGTAAAGGTTTTTTTAAATTTATTTTTTTGATCATAAACAGTTCAATTTGAAAATATGTATATGTACACACACATATTCTAAAAAGTGAGAGTCCTTTATAGTGTCTGATCCTTCTCTCTCAAGTGAATCATGGAGCAATTTTGAATATATCCACCTAGACTTTTCTGTGTAGATAATTATTTATAAAATTAAATGTACAGATATTTTTATTGTTTTCCAAAAATAGCATCGTCACATGCATTCTGATTTTTCTATGTAACACAATATTGTGAATATCTTTTTTGGATCAGTACAAAGAAATTTACCTTCTTTTAAATGATTATATACTATTACATTATAAAGAAATTAAAATTCATTTATTCAGTCTCTTACTGATAGATTTGTCTTTTTCCAATTTTTTATTTGCTTTTCTTGTGGGGGTGCTCTTAAATTTTTACAATAAATATCCTTATATATACATTTCTAGATGCTTCTTTGAGTATTTTTATAAGAAATTTGTAGAAGTGGAATTGCTGGGAATTTAAATTTTAATCTTCTACTAATAGTATGTGAAAATTCTTATTTCGCTATACTTTTACCAACCCTGGATGAATTTTTTTTTTCCACCTTCTAGGATGTGGCTTCCCTAATGACATCAAGAGAAAAAGGCAAATTAGGGCACAAGAAGGAGGAGGCTATGATATTACCATGTACTCAGACTGAAAAGGACCATTCACCTTCACATTCTTGTAAACCTAAAGAGGAGTCTCAATCAATACAAGCCCAGGAAAATGGCCTAGTTGATCCTTTGGGGTAAACAGTGATATGAATTAATGTATTTTAAAAGTGAATATAAGAATAGTTGGTATATTTTTATTGATATAGCAGACTGCCTGAAATAGGAAGTCAGATTGAATTCAGCACCTTTTAATGCTTGCTTGCTTACCTTCATTGTTAGCTGCTTAACATCCTATACAAAGCAATGCATTAAAACTCTGTGTATATAAGCTATATATTCACTCCCTTTTTAAAAATTGGTTGAAAAAAATGTGTGTGTGTGTGTGTGTGTATAAAATAAAATTTACGGGGGCCGGCCCGGTGGCGCACTGCTACAGTGCGCCGCTTGGGAAGTGCGGTGGCGCTCCCGCCGAGGGTTCGGATCCCACATGCAGACCGGCCGCTCACTGGCTGAGTGAGGTGCTGGAGCAACGCCGAGGATTGCGATCCTGTTGCCGGTCCCGGTCCGGTGCGGGCGTGACACTGAGGGTTGCGATCCGTTGCCGGTCACGAAAAAAGACAAAAAAAGGAAAAAAAAACAAAAACAAAAATAAAATAAAATTTACCATTTGAACCCTTTTTTTTTTTGGGTGGCTGGCTGGATAACTCTTGACCTTGGTGTTATAACACTGCGCTCCAACCGGCCAGCCCCGTTTTAACCATTTTTGAGTGTACAGTCCAGTAGCATTAAGTCCATTCGCATTGTTCTGCAACCATACCACCATCCATCGGTGGTATCATTGGGCTGGTTGTGATTGTTGGGCGTGGCTGAGGCCCTCGGCCCCCTACTGCCCTAGCTTAGAGCATGCTTCTTAGAAATTTATAACTACTGACTAAAATTTATAAACAGGAAGTGCTATGAAGTACTTACTTTATGCTATATTTAGAGGTAACTACATCTAAGTCAAATGGTAGGAATGATATCTTCTAAATGAAATGTGGTAGTAGGTGAAGAAATATTGGCATTATCACTTTTTATGACTTGCAATCTGCTTATTATTATTGATATTAAAGCAGGATTTTTTTAGTTTCTTTACAGTTCCTTTTTGGATATAGTTCATGGTCCATCTAATTTACTGTAATATCTTTGTCACTTGGACATGTTTTAATGAGGTATTTGTTAATTTTCCTCCAGAATGTCTTCAGCGCTTACAAATTTACTTTGAATATTCCAGCTCCCTTTAATTATATAGCATGACCTTGATTTTTGGTGGGGGGATGCAGAAGAGATGTTATTGTATTCTTTTTTTGCCCTCTCTATTTAGGCGAAACCAGAGAAATAGAATTTAGGCATGTTATGTTGTCTGTCTGAACATGTGGAGCTGTTGATTTTTGATGGCTTTAAACAGTTTGCTTTCATTTAGACAGCTTTCTTTTTTTTTTTTTTTCCCCTTTTTTTTTGTCTTTTTTCGTGACCGGCAACGGATCGCAACCCTCAGTGTTGCGCCTGTACCGGACCGGGACCGGCAACGGGATCGCAACCCTCGGTGTCGCGCCCGCACCTCGCTCGGCCAGTGAGCTGCCGGTCTGTATGTGGGATCCGAACCCTCGGCGGGAGCGCCGCCGCGCTCCCAAGCGGCGCACTGTAGCAGTGCGCCACTGGGCCAGCCCCTTAGACAGCTTTCTAATGTGAAGCTTTTATTGTTTAGATTTCTTTTTTGTCTTCAAAAGCCTTTTCAGATTGTTTTCATTTTAAGATTAAGGCAAATTTTTACTTTACATTAATTTCAAGTTCCTTACTAAGCTGTTTCTTTATTTTAAAAAACTAGATGTTTAAGTGAAGTGGTTGGTGCTTAGAAATGTTTGCACACTTGTATTATAAATGCTGTATTGGATAGGTTGATGATTGATCCCATGGAGTAATTCATCTCTGACAATGATTCTTGGGAACACTTTCCCCAAACATTAAATATAAACCTATTTACATCTTTGGCTTCTCCTAATTACTAATTATAGATTTATTTTCCATGTGTAATTTAATCCCTTTTTGGTCTTACAGATTATAGAATCTTGCCACTGAAAAGACCTTTATACATTTATTCATTCTGCAAACATTTTAGTGTATTCTGTGTGCCAGGCATTGTTCTAGGTGCTGATAATATAAGAATGAACAAACAAAAAAATTCTGTCATTGTGAAAGTTGTATTCTAATTGGGGGAACAGGGCTGACCAGTTAGCTCAGTTGATTAGAGCACAGCCTTTTAACACCAAGGTCATGGTTTCGGATCCCCATACTGGCCCCCCTACCAAAAGAAACTAATTGAGGAAACAGATTATAAATGAGAAATAAGTTGACTAAATAATTAATAAGTAAGTAGAGAAAAATAAAGCAGGTGGGGGGTAGGGAATATTATAATTGGAGATTCAGTTTTTAATTAGCAGTGACCAGAGAATGCTTCATTGAAGGGATACCACTGGAGAGAAGACCTGAAAGAAGTCAAGGAGCAAGTCAAGGGGATGAGGCAAGCCTGGCATGCTTGAGTAGCAAAGAGTCCAATGTGGAACAGAGTGAAAGAGGAAGAGTAGTAGATGAATGAGAGGTAAAGACTGAGGGTGAAGATTACTTAAGTAATCTTAGTTAAGATTAGTTAAGTCATCTTAATCTTTTAGGTCTGTTTAGTCAATTACTCATTTGTAATTACAATTACAAATGAGTAATTGACTAAATAGACCTAAAAGATTAAGTGACTTAACTCAAACTAACATTGACAGTTTAGTTTTTATATTTAAGCTATTAGGATTTGTGACTTTCATACTAACAGATTCCTACAGTTTTTCCTTAAAGTGTTTTCTGAAACTTTTCATGTTTCAAATTGTTTTATGCTTAGCTTTTTTTTTTTCTTTTTGGCAGCTGGCCAGTATAGCCTTTGTATTTTGTAATGAGATCTAACTTTTATACTTCATGGAAATCCATAATCCACCCTCCCTTTTTTTCCTAACCTTTTCTAGTTCTATTCCATCTCTGTATAGTTTTTTAATTAACTTATTCTTAATGTCCAACATTTTGTTGTCCCTTTTGACCTCAGTAGCACATTGGGCTTATGTATGCATTTTATTCTTAAATACTTTTGCAGAATCACAATTCTTCAGATCTTTGCCAGTTATTAAAATATTTTCCAGGAATCCTTGCATAGCTATTGGGGCTGCCTTGGGAGCTATGGCTACTCTATTGAATGTTAAAACCTTGTCTTTATCTGATTTGGAAGATACAAATGGGTTATGTTGAGAACCCTATGACACTAGCTGTCAATAAACTCTTTTGTATGAGTTTTCAGGCATGTAGTGAGAGAATAGTCCCTAGCACTCAAGCCTGCTCTTGATCTAGAAGGACGAAGTGGTTATGACCATTGTATATTTCTTCATACTTTGGAGGCCAGTTGAAGGTATTTATTTAAAGTGCCATTGCGAACTCCATCTTCAGCTACTGATATTTTTTGGATATCTAGTTATTTCTCTGAAAATTACTTTTTTTGGTTATTTTCTTTTCTTTTTTTTCTTTTTGGTGGCTATCTGGCCCAGGGATTCGAACCCTTGACCTTGGTGTTATAACGCCATGCTCTAACCAACTAAGCTAATTGGCCAGCCCTTAAAATTACTTAAACTATCATGAAAACACACACCAGAATCAATGAATGAAAGTAAAAAAAGATTAATATTACTGTAAGACTTTTCTCTAGGTTATACAGAAAATGGAAGTTATAAAAGCTTTTATGGGGGCCGGCCCGGTGGCGCACTGCGCTAGTGCGCCACTTGGGAAGCGCGGCTGCGCTCCCACCGAGGGTTCGGATCCCACATACAGACCGGTTCCCGCTCACTGGCTGAGCGAGGCGCGGGGGCAACACCGAGGGTTGCGATCCCGTTGCCGGTCCCGGTCCGGTGCGGGGGCGACACTGAGGGTTGCGATCCGTTGCCGGACACAGAAAAAAGACAAAAAAAATAAATAAATAAATAAAATAAAATAAAATAAAATAAAATAAAAGCTTTTATGTTCTTCCTTTCATATCAGCAATGCATGGTTTCATTTTACATGTGTAGTTTTATAGCCAACTTATATATAATCCTTTGAACACATAACTGGTTTGTATCCAAAATTGTTCGATTTAACAGCTGTTACATCAGCAAGGAATTCTGATTTTTGTTCTTCAACATGACTTGTACTTTATCTAGACATGAAAAAAAACCGAATGTTCATAGCCCAGCACAGTTGATAAGAAGGAAATCCCAAAAGACTGAGCCAAATTTGGGAAGAGCACATGGTGAGAAAAAGGAACCAGGTATAGAAAAAGGCACAACAGCTCGGAGCAAAGCAAGCAAGCCAGAAGATAACTTGCTGCAGCAAGGAGATTCTGTCACCCAGTCTCTTCTAAAAGTAAGTTTGGGAGTGTGTGGGATGGGGTTTTTTTTGTGTCAGTGAGCTTTATTTTGTTAGGATCATGAAGGAAGATATTAGTAAAATACAGTTTTGACTTTGGTATTGTAACTATTTTCATGAAAAGTGATTGACTTTCCAGTATTATAAAAATTAGAAACTAGTCGCTTAATTGTTTGTATGTTTAAGCTTGGAGGTTTAGGCCAAACTACCAATCCAAATTAACACAGAGATTGTGTCCATGGTGATATTAGTTATTTCTCCTTAAATTTAAGGAAAAGGCTGAGCTTCTGACACCTCTGGAAGTTGCAGCAAGAAAAGACTGTGTAGGTTCCCAAGAGTCTGGTTTTGCCAAAAAACATGCCCAATTAGAAGAAGCTGGACCATTGGGAAGTGTTGGAGAGGAAACAGTAGGAGATAATCCTATGTCTTCAGTTGTTGAAGAGCAATATGTCAGTAAACTAACAAGGTAATGTATTCATTTAACAAAATAATTTTAGAATAGGAAATAAGTCACTTATTCTTTTCTTTCTTTTCTTTTTTCTTTTCTTTTCTTTTCTTTTCTTTTTTTCTTTTCTTTTCTTTTCTTTTCTTTTCTTTCTGCAGCTGGCTGGTACAGGGATCTGAACCCTTGACCTTGGTGTTACAAGGCTTCTTTTCTTTTCTTTTCTTTTCTTTTTTTCTTTTCTTTTCTTATCTTTTCTTTCTGCAGCTGGCTGGTACAGGGATCTGAACCCTTGACCTTGGTGTTACAAGGCTCTAACCAATTGAGCCAACTGGCCAGCCCCACTTATTCTTTATGGGTGTCTTACCTTACCTTACTGATAGAGCAAAAAGATGGCTTGTTAACAAAAATGGGGGTTGTTTTTTATTGACAGATCTGTTTCTTTCTCACTTTTGATTTTTATTTACTAAAACTTTTTTTTTATCGTCTTAGGATGATTTTTCTTTCCTACGTTTAAAATTTCTGGGTGTTGAGTCTAGACGTGAGCAGAAGGCTGACCAGACAGTAGTGTGTATTACCTAAGTGATTAGGGTACTGTTTTGAATGGGGTCACAAACACAAATGAAGGGTACCCTTCTTCCATAGTTTTCAAAAAAAAAGTGGAAAGGAACCTAAGTTCTGAAAAACAGAATTTCTCTGATTGATTTCCTGCCTCTCTTCCCCACCCCCTTTTTTAAAACCTAATCTGTTTACCCAGTAGAATAAACCGGTACAAGGGTACTTCAAAAAGTTGGTGGAAAAGTAGATTTGAAAGATAATCTTTCCATGAACTTTTTGAAGTATCCTAATACCATTTTTTGATCCCATATTTTCTATTAATTGGATCTGTGTCTTTTATCCCTTTTTCTTGTAATAATTTCCAGTTTTGTGGTTATTGCATCTCTACTTCCATATCATGGCCAAAAAAGCAACCCAAAATTAAAAATTTACTATGAAAAAATTATTAGTGGATAATAAGAGTTAACTCTGAATGAGAAACTGAATAGTAAATTCCTTTCTTATTTTCACAGCATAAGATTTTAAAAGAATGGGTGGTGAGAGTTTTCATTTTAATGGCTGGAACTGGGATTTTACTCTAAAAGTTTGGTTTACATTAAAATTATTCTTGTGCATGTATGACCATATTGTTATTTTGATTAAACATCCAGCTGTCCACAACTGTTAAAAGAATCAAATTACTCTAAAAGTGCTTCGGATCGAAGAACAACTGTCTTTTCTGCCTCTGAGTGTGAGGTAGATCATAGTGAAAGGAGAATACATAGAAGGATCAAACCAAGTGTCACCAAAGGGCGTGGATCAAAACGAATTCGGAGTAAGACCTCTAAGAAGCAACCTAGGGCTTCCAAGGCCATACTGGTGACTCTTCGGGCTTCCCAGGAAGAAGATGAAGATGATGCTGAAGATTTTGAGCCTGACTATGACGAAGAAAGCTATCATCTTCCCCCAGAAGAAGTAAACAAAGCTCCAGTGTTTGTGCCTATTGGTCTCAGATCTCCTGAACCTGTTTCTACTCAAATTGAGGAAACAATGGAAGAGGTAGTTTGTTTTTTGGAATCCTTAGCAGTTTATCTTACTTTTTTTCCCCTCCTTTTTTTTTTTAGTGGATCATTATTTCTTTTCATAGTAGATTTAAAGAATTTACTGTCTAAATAACCTCTACCAAATATAATTTGGTGCCTAGTGAATAACTTAAGGAATCAGTAGAAGTAGGCTTCTGTGACCTCCTGTGATGACTCAGCCCCTATTGCCCGGGCCCAGCAAGGAAATCAGTATAACAATAATAATAGAAATCTGCTTACATTTGTATCTGGAGGCTGCTTAATCTAGTTTCTGATTAATTTTTAAAACAGTTTTGAAAGTATTTTCTATTTACTCTTTGTCATAGTCTCAGGTTGAGTTATGGATGGTAGAGAAGATAGAAGGGATGTATTTTTTTTTTCTTTTTAAAAAAATTGTAAATTACACAAAACATAGACTTTACCATCTTAACCATTTTTATGTGTACAGCTCAGTAACATTAAGTACATCACATTGTTGTGCTACCGTCACCACCATCCATTCACGGAACTCTTTTCATCTTACAAAACTGAAATTCTGTATCTGTTAAACAATAATTCTCTGTTCTCCCTGCACCCCCCCAGACTTTGGCACTCACCATTCTACTTTTTGTCTCTGTGAATTTCACTACTCTAGGAACCTCATGTAAGTGGAATCATATGGTATTTGTCCTTTTTGTGACCGGCTTATTTCACTTAGCATAGTATTTTCAAGGTTCATCTGTTGTAGCATATATCAAAATGTCCTGCCTTTTTCAAGCTGAATAATGTTTCATTGTGTATGATGTATACATACATACATTTTGTTTATCTATTCATTCATCAGTGGACATGGGTTGCTTCCACCTCTTGGCTATTGCAAATAATGCTGTTGTGAACATGGTCATACAAATATCTCTTTGAATTCCTGCTTTCAGTTCTTTTGGGGAAATACCCATAAGTGGAATTGCTGGATCTTACAGTAATCCTGTATTTAATGTTTTATAGCAACTACCATATCGTTTTCCATAGTGGCTGCATCATTTTACATTCCCGCCAACAGTATACAAGGGTTCCAGTTTCTCTATATCCTCACCAATAGTTATTTTCTATTTTTGTTTTCAAAGTATCCACCCTAATGGATGTGAAGTGGAGAAACATATTTAACTTCCTTATTCTTTTACCTCTTTGTCTAGCATTCCAACTTTGTAACTTCAAAGTTTTCTGTTCTGCCCCAATTTTCAGTCACTCATTTGGCTTATAGAGCAGCATATTTCAATCAGTTTTGTATAAGCATTCATGGTAGTTTCTGAGTCTTTTGAAACAGAGTCAGGAGTTAACTAAGCTAGTAGTGATGATAATAAAAGAAGCAGTAGGAAACAAAATTCAAGTAATGTTAACATAAACCTTAAATGCTAAGGTAACTCCATTAAGAATTAATGGATTGCCTGAATTTGTAAAGTCACATTTATGTATGGAAGTCAAAATCTACCTTTATTTTATTCAGTGTTAATAATATGCTAAGTGTTTTAAAGTAAATGAGTTAGTAGAGTGGGTGAAGTTACCTGAAAATGATGCAAAATGAGGTTGTTAACTAAAAGTTCAAAATAAAAATAGTGGATCTATATTTTAGTTGAAACCAAGAAAATGCAAAAGGAAAGTTAATTTTGTGGAAGGACAGCTGGTTAATACTACATGAATTTTTTTAGCTATGTATTTTGTATTTTTTTTTCCTTTGGGTAAAGGCAAATAGCTAATGAAAACTAATACAGAAATTAGTTTTTGAAAATCAAGTTCCAAGATGTATCCCTGAATTAATACAGACTATCAGTAGCATTAATCATAATAATTGAACAGAAAAAATCTTAAGTCTTATTCCATATAGCTTACTAAAAGAGGTAAATTCACATATGTGTTAGAAAAATTTTCTTTAAAAAGTATTGAAATACTATATTATTCAGCCATAAAGTATTGATACGTGGTACAACATGGATGAATCTTTAAAACATTATGCTAAGTGATGGCATACATCCTGGAACCTGATTTTGAGAAATTAATTTCTGATAATAGTTTTCATTAGCAGTTTGCCTTTACCCAAAGCTTCAGGGTTGGGAGATGGGATTAGGGGTGAAAGGAGTGATAGCTAATGGGTATGAGGTTTCTTTCTGAAGTGATGAAAATGTTCTAAAATTGAATGTGATGATGGTTGCACATATCTGTGAATATTCCAAAATATATTGAATAGTATCCATTATATGGGTGAATTGTATGATATGTGAATTATATCTCAATAAAGCTGTTAAAAAAGAAAGTATCAACTGTATGGAGCTTAAAGAACCAGCTTTCGATTATCTAGAATATTCCCTTTTCCCACCCAATCTTAATTTTTTAGAAAGTATTTTATCTTTTCAAATCACTTGAACTTTTTAATTCATCCCAGGCCTATTGGATATTAGCAAAGGTTTTTTGCTAATTTTTGCCTCTGAGGAAACAGACACAGAACACACAGTATTAACTATAATAAATATGTCTTGAAGACAGATTCTCAGAGGACTCTTTACACTCATCTTTCTGTTAATAAGGGAGTAGGAGCCAGATTGTGTGTATTCTGGGAGATAAATCAATATCTTTTTAGCCTCCAGATTATAGGGCACTTTGACTAATTGGACTGCCAAATGAAGAGTAAATATGAGTGAACCCATTATTTTAGGGTATTAAGGATCATGCAGGCTTTGAGGTTGTGCGAGAGGGTAGTTGCAGTGAGGGGTAGAGGATGATAAATCATCTCTATTATAGCATTTATGACAGTGTAAAGTTAGTTGATTCATGTCTGTTTCTTTCAGATTGTGAAGTCATTGAGGGAAGGGATCACACTTGTCTTATTTGACTTTGTATCCCTGTACCCATAGCCCTGTACTTTTTAGGAAGCACTCCATAAATGTTAACAAACTAAAGACAGACATTTAGGGAAAATAGAGTCAAAGTGGAGAGAATGTAAAATGAAAAGCCAGGCACTAAGATTAGCCTTAGAAATTTTGCTTATTGGTTACAATAGATACAAACCTCTTAAAAACCTTAACTATTTTACTTTTGCCAAGTTGTTATTAATCCATTTAAAAATTACATTACTACATTTCACTTATTTAATCGTGAATAAATGTGGGTTATTTCTTAATTTTATCATTTTGTTTTACTTATTCATGTGGAAAATGAGATTTGTTTTACTGTTTATGGTATGCCCAAATGAAATAAGACTTTATTTTGACAGCTTGAAATAACTGTGAATGTTCCAGATGTAGGATGCATAGCTGTTGTTGAACAGCAGTTCTCAAACACAGATGTGACTACTCAGGAAATGAAAAAAGAAGAAAATTTGAATGCATCATCATTTGTAAGCATCCACTTTAATATGTTTTTGCCTTTTAGTCTTTGTTTACTGTCAGAAGACTGGAGGTTTATTTTGATAGCTTTAGATTTACAGACAATTCTTAGCTAATTTCTCTCATGTGGGAAGCTATTAGTATAAATAGTAAAAACTAGTGAATGTTCTAGAGATTTTATATTTGACTTGGAAAGCACTGATTTTTTTGTGTGTTTGTGGGTAGAGCGTATAATATCCTTACAGACTTTTACATTAAAATTCTATTGCATTAGGGCTGGCCCGGTGGCGCACTGCTACAGTGCGCCGCTTGGGAAGCGCGGCGGCGCTCCCGCCGAGGGTTCAGATCCCACATACAGACCGGCCGCTCACTGGCTGAGCGAGGTGCGGGAGCGACACCGAGGGTTGCGATCCCGTAGCCGGTCCCGGTCCGGTACGGGCGCGACACTGAGGGTTGCGATCCGTTGCCGGTCACGAAAAAAGACAAAAAGGAAAAAAAAAAAATTCTATTGCATTAAATCCATACTAAATGTAAATTACTTAAAATATATTTAATTGCATTTTGTTTGGTGCTCTTCCATATTTGGTATTGATCTTGTTCTTGTCAAGGAAGACTTGGAATTGTAACTTTTTGAAAAAGTTTTATTGAAATACAGTTCACCTACCATACACTTCACCCATTTAAAGTATACAATTCAGTGATTGTTAGTGTATTTGCAGAGTTGTGCAAATATTACCACAGTCAATTTTAGAGCATTTTCATCACCTCAAAAAGGAATCTGCACACTCATTATCAGTCACTCCTCATTTCCTCCCAGCCCTAGTAATCTACTTTCTGTCTCTGTACATTTGCCTATTCTGATTTTGGGGGGGTTTTAGTGTGGGGTTTTTTTTTTTTTTTTGGCGGCTGGCTGGTATGGGGATCTGAATCCTTGACCTTGGTGTTCTCAACACCATGCTTTAACCGGCCAGCCTGCATTTGCCTATTCTGGATGTTTCATAGGGATGGAATCATAAAATATGGCCTTTTGTGTCTGGCTTCTTTCATTTAGCATAATGTTTTCAATGTTCATCCATGTTATAGCATGTATCAGTACTTCATTACTTTTCGTAGCCAAATAATATTCTATACAGATAAACTACGTTTTGTTCATTGGACATATGGGCTATTTTCATCTTCTGTCTCTTATAAATAATGCTGCTATAAACGTTCATGTACAAGTTGTTTATGTGGACATATATTTTCATTTCTCTTGGGTACATTCCTGGGAGTGTAATTGCTGGGTCATATGGTAACTCTGTGTTTAATCATTTGAGGAATGGCCAAACTGTTTTTCAAAGCAGCTACACCATTTTACCCACCAGCACTGTATGAGGGTCCCTGTTTTTCCACATCCTTGCCAGCTCTTGTTATTTGACTTTTTGGATCTAGCTATCCTAGTGAGTGTGAAGTGGTATCTCATTATAATTTGTTTTTCTCTGATGACTAATGATGTCAAGCATCTTTCATCTGCCCATTGGCCATTTGTATATCTTCTTTGGTGAAATGTCTATTTACATCTTTTTGCCCATTTTTTTTAATTGGGTTAAACTAAGGGAGGGGGGAACAGTTTCCACTATTGTAACTAAAACTATGGAAAGTCCTGTAAAATGTGCTTTTTGAGAAAGAGAACATGTGTTTGGGGAAATACTGAAGATGTTATTTACATTTTCCTCTTTTAGGAAATAACCACAGGTGAACATACCCAAGATGAACCAGGTAACTGTTAACAAGAAAACTTCTGAAACTTTTTGGTTAACACTAGCATGGTGATTTAATATTGGTGATAGTAAATGAGTTAGTTTGCTGGAGAGTTGAACAAAAAATTCAGGTGTTGAATATGTTATATCTGTGAGAAACTTGGAATCTTGGAATGCTACTTTAGAAGGTGAGTTAAGAGTTAAATGTTTAGTAAAGAAGTATTTGTTGAACATTTCTTCTGGGTCTGCACAGTTGTGAGCATTTTCTTTGAAGGTATTATTTAACGGACGGGTGGTATTTTCAGTGAGCAAAAGCCAACAATATATTTTTTTTATTCGTAGTATATAACCTGAGCAAAACACTACCCCAATAAGGGAATAGTGGTACAGAGGCTATTTAAACCTATTACTAGAAGATGAACACCTGAATTAAAAATCCTTTTTAAATAAACAAATATCCAGACATATTCTTCTGTTTTAATGTTGGTATATTTCCTCATAAGGTACCAATGATGGAAGCACTGAAGCTGCCATAACTTTACTTGCAATGGGAGATCTAGTATTGCAGTCAGAGATCAGTACTGAACAGGGTGATGGTAAGAATGGACAATAAGTCCTACCAAAAAAAGAAACTTTTAAAATCTAACCTTTAAGAAATTATACCTATGTTTGAGTAATAAGCCTTTTACATTTGAAGTTGTCATCACTTTGTTATTTTTTCAGAAAGTAATGTGCGTGTATTGATCCATCCACTGTTTTACATAGCCCTTTTAGGTGTAGTGGCAACCATTTTGAGATTAGTAAACTTGGTTTATCAAGAATGATTATTATTCATGGAATAGTTGACCTAGTGAATCTTCTGCCTTTATCATCATAAACATCATTGGTGAACTAAGCTCATTGATCACTGATCACTTTTTCTTTAGCAAATGAATTACTGCTTGGGATGGTCTTCACAAATAAGTGACAAATACAGTATGAAGGGGCAGTAGTAGTCATTGAGATAATTTAGTTTAAACTGTTCTGATAGTTTGGACAGAGCCAAAAGATGTGTCTACCCAGATTTTTATAGAGAGAAAGTATGGTCTTTACTATCTCAGTATCTTTAACTTCATTAAATGGATAATTGTGCTACTCGTATTCCTGGTAGTTCTTTTGACTGATGATGAGTGGCCTGCTATTCATTTTAGGTGTTAGATTTTTTATAACTGTATATTTATCAGGAAGGTCTCTGATTGGTGTTCCATATAGGGCTCCTTTCTCAATGGCAGAGTGTTGCAGTAGAGCTTGGCACAAATATCTAGAACATAAAATTCAGTTTTAAAAATATTATAGGGCCAGCCCCGTGGCGCACTCGGGTGAGTGCAGCGCTTGGGAGCGCAGTGGTGCTCCTGCCGCGGGTTCGGACCCTATATAAGGATGGCCGGTGTGCTCACTGGCTGAGTGTCGTGCGGGCTACACCGGCCGAGGGTTGCGATCCCCTTACCGGTCACAAAAAAAATAAAAAAATAAATTAAAAAAAAAAATTATAAATGAAGGCATTTCTATCTTGAAATCTATCTGAGGTTATCTAATTACTGAAAGTAACAGAGGACTTTTTTTTTTTTTTTTTTTTTACTTATAATAGTACAATGTTTCAGTGTTTCAGTCTGTAAGGATTTTTAAGCTCACAATAGGTGAAATTCCTGGCATGAAATATGAAATTATAAATTTTAATTTGGGGCCGGCCAGGTGGCACACTGCTACAGTGCGCCGCTTGGGAAGCGTGGCGGCGCTCCCGCCGAGGGTTCGGATCCCACATACAGACCGGTTCCCGCTCACTGGCTGAGCGAGGTGCGGGTGCAGCACCGAGGTTTGCGATCCCGTTGCCGGTCCCCGGTCCGGTACAGGCGGGACACTGAAGGTTGCGATCCGTTGCCGGACACGAAAAAAAGACAAAAAGGAAAAAAAAAATAAAATAAAATAAATTTTAATTTGAAGCCAAAAAGAGAACTTTAATAATAATATAGAATTTTACAATTACTGAATGTTGAAGTATTTATTTTATTTGGACATTTATTTATATTGGGTTGATTTTAATTTTCTGTTTTTTTCCTGTGGTAGGAATATGTGTACTTCCTCATGTTCATTCAGAGGATAAAAGCCACGTTCCGTTTAGCCCAGATAATGTAAATCACAAAATTGTTCATGAATGTCAGGAGCTGTCTTCACCTGCCGCTAGTACCTCGACTGCATCAGTTGAAGTAAACAAGGTTGTATTGGAGGAACAAAGTACTAGAGAAGAAATTGGTTTAATGGAGAAAGTAAAGGAGAACTCTACACCAACCAGGTTTATTTTAGTATTCAATTAATAAATATAATTAAGCCTACCATCAATTTAGTTAATAACTTTGAGTAATGCTTTTATAAATGTAAAGTAAGCAGTGCTAATTTCTCACCCTTTAAAGTAAAAATTGGCTGATTTTGATTATAGTTTAAAGGCTTGCATATCAAAATTATAGCTGTATGTGTTGCATGTCTTTGAAGCTTTAATAAAAGAGATTTATAAAAATATAGTCTCTGTTTTGCAAATATGGTCCAGATTCTCTTCTCTTCTCAAGATCTATAGTAAAATTACTACATTGTAATTTTAGCATTAAGAAATGAACACTTGGAGATAATGTGGCACCTGACAGGTGGCACATTAACTGTGTTAGTGCTAGACTGTATCAATGTGAGAGAGCAAGACAGAATTCTTATATGTTGATAAATTTCTCTTCCCATTTTTCTGTTTCTAGGGATGCAACTTCTAAAGTGACCAATAATTTGAACATGAGAAGTAGATTTGCCAAGCCTAAACCAAATCTTGAGAAGACTTTAGGGACCAACAGATTTGGTGTTCATCAAGAAGTTCCCATTTTGTGTGTAACCAAAGAAGAAGTAGAAAGTAAAGGAGGTAAATTTTATGGTTCTCTTACAAGTTACAAAGTTACTTTGACACAAGAAATGGTGTTAGTATTTCAAAGGAATATTGTCATTAGATTTTTTTTAACTTACTGTAAAAAAGTTTCAAACATACCAAAAGTAAAATGAGCTATAAAGTATCCTAAATCCACCAACTGATTTTAGTAATTAGTATCATTTTGCTCTATTTACTTCATCAGTCTTTTTCTTTTTCTTTTTTTTTTTTCCCTTTTTGTCTTTTCTCGTGACTGGTAACGGATCGCAACCCTCAGTGTCGTGCCCGTACCGGACCGGGACCGGCAACGGGATCGCAACCCTCGGTGTTGCTCCCGCACCTCACTCAGCCAGTGAGCGGCCGGTCTGTATGTGGGATCTGAACCCTCGGCGGGAGCGCCACCGCGCTTCCCAAGCGGCACACTGTAGCAGTGCGCCACCGGGCCGGCCCAGTCTTTTTCTTTATATATGAGGGATCTTCAAAAGTTCATGGTAAGATTTGTATTATCTTTTACTTCTGTTTTTCCATGAACTTTTTGAAGTACCCTTGTGTATGTGTGTGTGAATTAGAAAGGTATACATACATTCATGCAGTGCATGTGGCAAAAACTAAGTGCCCAAAAGGCATGAAATTATTCTTTTTTTATTTTATTTTTTTGCGGCTGGCCAGTACAGGGACCAAACCTTCGACCTACATGTTATCGGCACCATGCTGTAACCAATTGAGCTAAAAGGCCAGCCCTGAAACGCATAAAATTAAAAAGAAATCAAAACTCCCTTCTTCCTTGGTTCCCAGCTCCCTAGTCCCACTTCTCATGGTAAACTGCCGTTAGCAGTTTTTTATTGTAGACTTCCAGAAATGTTTTATACACATACAGTATAAGCATCTAAATGAGGGTGTAGGTGTGTGGACACGCCCACATATATTCATATATAAAAATGCATACATATGTGCACACACTACCTATACATGTGTGTATGAATATACACATGTATTCCTTTCAGAAAGAACAAAAATATATGCATATTATGTCATATATACTGTTCAGCACTTTTCAAAATAACAGCTTTATTATGATATAACCTGCACACTATACAATTCACCCATTTAAAGTGTACAATTCGGGCCGGCCCCATGGCGCACTCAGGAGAGTGCGGCGCTGGGAGTGCAGCGACGCTCCCGCCGCGGGTTTGGATCCTATATAGGGATGGCCGGTGCGTTCACTGGCTGAGCGCGGTGTGGGCGACACCACGCCAAGGGTTGCGATCCCCTTACCGGTCATGAAAAAGACAAAAAAATAAAAAAGTGTACAATTCAGCGGTGTTTAATATATCCCCCAAAATGTATAACCACCACCATTCGCAGTCACTCACCATTTCCCCCAACTCTAGGCAACCACTATTCTACTTTTTGTCTCTATAAGATCTGCCTATTCTGGATATTTCATATAAATGGAATCACATAATACATAGTCTTTTGAGTCTGATTTCTTTCATTTCACATAATGTTCTCAAGGTTCATCTATATTGTAGCATGTATCAAATACTTCATTTATTTTTATTGCTAAATAGTATTCCACTGTATAGGATATACTCTATTTGCTTATCCGTTCGTCTGTTGATGTGCACTTGGGGTGTTTTACCTTTGGCTAAAATGCTGCTAAGATCATTCATGTCTATGTTTTTGTGTGGACATAGTTTTCATTTCTCTTGGACTTATACCTACAAGTAGAATTGCTGGGTCATATAGTAATTCTGTGCTTAACTTTTTGAGGATCTGCCAAACTGTTTTCAAGAGTGGTAGCATCATTCTATATTTTTTACCAGCAATCTGTGAGTTTACATGTCAGTTTCTTAACATCCTCCCGGACACTTTTTGTTATTTTTCTTTTGGATTATAGCTGTCTTTAATGTGAAGTGGTATTTCATTGTGGTTTTGATTTGCATTTCCCTGATGGTTAATGATGTTCAGTATCTTTTCATGTGCTAATTTGTGTATCTTCTTTAGAGAAATATCTGTTCAGATCTGTGCTTATTTTTAAAATTGGTTTATTCGTCTTTTTATTATTACGTTTTAACAGTTCTTTATATAGTAGTACCATGTGTTTTTAAAGCTTGATATAGTAAAAAAAAATTTTCCATATGATCACATGGCACTCTATTTAATTTTTTAAATAGGCCTACTATGTTGTGATGTTTATGTTGACTCCTTAGTCTCACCTTTTTTCTACTTCCCTTCCTTACCAAAAGGCTCAATCCCATAGGGTGATAGTAAGTGTAGGAAAAACAGTGCAAGCAGCTTTTAGATTAGATTAGATTGAATTTAGATAATGCTAACTATCCAGATCTTCTTATCCCTGTTGTGGGGTTCCTGATTTCTGGGATTTCTTTTCAGCCAGCAAAGCCTGTGGTACACTGTGCATATGCAGTTAGTTAATTCATTATTAATGCTGGCTTGAACAGTATCCAGAAGCTTTCTCAGTGTGTAGGCTCAAATTACCTCTTTTCTATAGAAGTCTTTTTCTTTCCCTTTGTGACGTTATTCTTTGTAGCTCCAGCCAGACTTCATGTGTACCCACCCCTAAATCTCTTTTGTATATGGATTTCTAATTATAGTGCTATTTACCATAGATTGGAGATACAATTGCTTTTGCAGCCAGGAGTGAAATATATGCAGTATAGGATTCATTAATCATCTATTTAACTGTTCAGAAATCTCACTGTCCAGGACCACCCTTGTGCCATATGAATAAACTTGATTTTTTTTTAAAGAGAAATTTGGAAGAGTCACTGTATAGTCATCTGTCTTTTAAGAGGGAAGGAATGTTTCTAATATGAAGTTTTTAGCTGTACTATTTTGAACTGTATCTTAAATGTGTTTTTTATTTAAGAAACTGAAAAAAATGCTTGCAAAGCAACAAAATTAGAAGATAAAAACCTTGGACCAGTTACAACAGCAGACAGTAAGGATCAGAACAAATTGGCATGTGTACATGGTATCAAAGGGACCAGTATTTCACAAGAAGCAAACCTAACTGAAAGGTAAAAGTGGGAAGAGATTCTGGGATTCTGTTTCAGCAGTAGCCATAAGCTGTAGCTGTAAGAATTTGATTGAAAAAAGTTATTTTGCATTAAATGTATTTTAATAGTTTGAAAACCATTGAATTAGATGATCTTTGATGCACCTAGCTCAAAAATAATTCTATGGCTACTTGCCTGATTTCAAATAACATACTAAAACTGTCTTTCAGAAATGAAAATCAAGAAGAGGGATCTCAAGAAGTTCAGATATTGTCAGTTGCTCCAATTGTTCCCTCTGAAACAGGATCCCACTCATTTGGTTTGGGTAGGGGTCTCAGTGAGAGTTCTGTTGAAGAGCCCCTAACAACGGACTCTAAAAGAGACAGTGTGCTTACACTTCATGTGCCAGAGGTAACAGAATGTAAAATATAACAAGGGATAGCAAGGTGTTTGTTCCCCATTAAAAAAAAAAAGTAAAATATAAATTACTTGCAATAAACTTGATCCTTTTTAGTATTGTGTAAGTTTTTACCAGTATATATAGTCATGTAACCAATACATGAATGGTTCTGTCACCCCAAAATTCCCTGGTGCCCTTTTGTAGTCACCTTCTCTTCCTACCCCCAGCCTCTGAAAACCACTGATTCATTTTCTTTCCCTATAGTTTTACTTTTGCAAGACTGTTCATGACATGTTCAGGGACTATAAGTACATTGTGAGTGGAATATAACTGAAGAAAGTGGTTAGAGATGAAGTTATAAAGATAGCCTGCAGACATATAATAAAACAATTTTTAAGATTTGCTAAGGAGTTTGGCCACATCTAAAGTTATGAGATCCCCACCCCCCCATCTTTTTATTTATGTATCTATTTATTTATTTTGAGGCTGGCCTGTACAGGGATCTGAACCCTTGACCTTGGTGTTGTAACACTGTGCTCTAACCAAGTGAGCTAACCAGTCAGCCCAGCCCCCCAACTTTTTGAACCTTATTCTTTATTTTGAAGTAATTTCAAACTTAAAGAAAAGTTACAAGAGTCTTACAAAGAACTCTCCCATATCCTTTACTTGGATTCATTTAATTGTTCTTTTACTTGGATTCATTGAATTGTTAACATGTTGCTTCATTTATTTTCTCTCTATCTTGCTGTCCATCTCTGTAGATGGATACTTTTAATAACAGAGCCATCTCAAAGTAAGTTGCAGATATGAACCTTCACCCCTAAGTACCCCATCTTGTATCTAATAAGAAAAGGACATTCTCTTACAGAAAATTATCTTATTGCTAAACTCAGTATTACTATACTATTTTACATCATAGCAGGGACATACAATGTCAATTTGTCCCATTATTGGTGATGCTAACTGCACTTGGCTAGAATGGTGCCTGCCAAAATTCTCCATTATAATGGCATCTTTTCCCCTTTGTTTTAGTAAGTAATTTGTCAAGTGAGACCCAGCAACCTATCACCCAATAGTTTTAGTATCCATTGATGATTCTTACCCGAATTAATTATTGATATTGTTGGTTGCAAAATGAAAGTTTTAAGGCTGGCTGGTTAGCTCAGTTGGTTAGAGCATGGCAAAATGAAAGTTTTAAGATTTTAAGCCGTAGAGAATTATCAGGATTGCATGGAGAAAAAAGCGATGTTTGCAGTTTTGTGAAAAACAGGTTGGAGGGAACTGTGCTAGAGGCAAGGAGAGTAGCTTGCTTCCATTCGTGTGTCACCTACTAAAAGTATAGTGGCTGGTGAGATGGGAATAGAGAGAAGGGTGAGGGGTTTGAGTCTCATCCTGTCACTTCAAAAATCATTTCATAGAATACACATATGTAAAAATTTAGTCAGGATTCTTTGTATTTATGTTTATTTGAATGAATCAAAAGTTTATTGGCACAGCTAAAAGTTTCAAAACACTTGAAAAATTGCATATGGTTACATAAGTCATTGAGTTTTGAAATGTCTCTTCGCTATATCAAATTGTCAAGAAATTTTTTTAAAACTAAGATCTGGCCAACCTTATTCTTTCATTTTAATTTTTTATGGCAGTGTACACCAACTAGTATTTCAGAAGTCCAACAAGAGAATGTAATCAATCCTCAAGACCTAACAGGTATGATAATCTGCTTTAGTGAAGTGTCATAGAACCTGTTGGTATGATGTTTACCCCTCATTTAATTATGGAAAAACACAGCACAGGTTTTTTTTTAGTCTATGGTGACCTTGAATTAAAAAAATAAATAAGTAAAATAATATTTTGTATATCAGTTTTGTTATTCAGAATTAAAGTCTTCTTCATAATATATTATCTTTATCCTTATGAAATTACTTTCTTTTTGGTTTAGTTTAGTTTCTTTGTCTTGGTGATGAATTGTCATGAGACTGTCTTTTTAGAAATGAAATAAATTAATGATTTTCTATCATTTCATAGTTCAGCTTTTCGTTACTAACTTTTGAACTTTGATAGTGAATCTAGTTGCTAATGTACACCAAGATGGAGAGGATGAACAAGCATTCATTTTAACTCTGGTGGAAATCCCAACCTGTGCGGTAGAAGGATTTACTGATGCTGCCACACAGTTAATGCCAAACGCTTTACTGCCAGCACCCATATTGATCAAATCAGTGAATAATGAAGAAAGGGAGGATGACATGAGGTAATGAATGAGCTATACTTTTTGCTAGGAGGAAAGGTGCTTTATGAATTGACTATAGTTGATTCAACAAGCTGTTTACCAACATAATTTGTAATTGTTGTGGAGATCTTATTTAGTAATTATGTGGTAACTTAGAGAAGAAATGTAATGTGGTTGATTTTTATATCTGGTAAAGATGCCATTTAAATGTGTAATATAATTCTTTTGTATGAAACTTGTTTTAAGTTATTTTGAAAGCCAAAAAGTTTAGCAGTCTGGATCATAAAGTGACACCTGTTAAAAGTGTAGTTACTTTGTTGTATCTCACACACACACACACAACTCTGAAATATATATTCAGAGAAAGTTGCAAAAAATAGTGCAGAAAGCTAACATTTTTATATATTCTTGATACTCATATTTTAATTCTTTATTGTAGAAATATTAAGTTGTATTTTAACTGCCATTGGTTAGACACTTAATTGTTTGTCAAGTAGCATTAGAAATTGAAGCCTTTTATGTTAGGAAGGGACATTTTAGATTGAAAGTTTAGCTTTACAGACAAGGAAAATACCTCAGACTATTATGTAATTTAAGTAGTGAGCCTTTAAGTATGAATGGAGCTCAAAACTAGCATTTTTATGACTGTGGCCATGTATATGAGTTTGGAGTTTTTTTTATTTCACTAGAATTTTCATTGGAATAGCTCAGCTTCAATTTCATTAAGTAACTTCTAATTCAGTGATTTAATATGTATTCATTTTCTATGCAGTGTGAATTTACCAGTAGCTTCAGTTGGCCAGGATGCCATGTGGTTATCTGATTCTGAAAAGCCTGCTGCTGATTTGGATATTATATCTAGGAAGAGATTTCATTGTAGGCTTGATGAATGTGACCATGTTCCTCCTGCCAAAAAAAGTTCACTCAATTCAAGAGATGATTGTCAAGAGTATACCTCCAAGGTAAGATAGAATTATTAAACAAGTAAGATGGCCATATTGCAGCAAATCTGTTTCTATTTTTTCTTTTAGACTCCTTCAACTTTTAGATATGTATATAAAGAGAGTTCTGATACTTTTCATCATAAATAATCCAGGTAAAACCAGTTTTGGATTATCACTCTCAACTAGTTCTTGGTGAAAACTGATGGATGTTAGTCAGCTCTGTCACAGCCAGCTCTATGACAGTGGCTAAAAATAAGGCTAAAAGCATCATACAGGTCTGAATCTTGCCTGTACCACCTGATAGCTGTGTGACCTTGGGCAAGATCTTTCATCTTTCTGAATGAGTTTCCTGCTGGGTAAAATACCAATAGTGATATCATCATCATAATGCTTATAGCTTCCTATTGCTCTTAGGAATAAAACCAGAGCCTCTAAGGCCCTATATGGTCTGTCCCATTTCTGTCTCATTTCTCATTTTGTGCTAGTCTCTGCATTATTTTCTAATCACATTGGCCATCTTTCAGATCCTTCATATCCCAGGGCATTTTATTTGCTGTCCCTTCTGTATGAAACATTCCTTTGCAAAGCATAAAAACTTCTTTAGCTTAGTCATCACTGCCTCAGAGAAGTCTGACCAGATTATGCAGATTCAATTACTAGCCACTGTGTTGTAGTTTTCCTAGTACCCTCTTGCTTTTGTTTCTGGTACTCATCATAATTTGTAACTATACTGTGGAAAAGCCAATTTAGAATCTGTATTCTCAAAGGGAAAGTTGAGGACCCTTGGAGATAGCAGACTCAGAGGCAGTGTACTCTCATATATAATGGTAGGTAAAAAATGGTATCCCAGAATAGTTTTAATTTCTCTTATTATGGGTGAGATTGGGTATCTTTTCATATGCTTAAGAGCCTTTTGGGGCTGGCTGGTTAGCTCAGAGCACAGTGCTGGTAACACCACGGTCCAGGGTTTGATCTCTGTACCAGTCAGCCACTACCAAAAAAAAAAAGCCATTTTTATATCCTTTTCTGTGAAATGACTCCTTTTTTTCTTCACCCATTTTTCAGTTGGGCTGTTGATCTTTTTCTTATAGAGCTAGAGATCTCCCTGTTATACATGTGTCTGTGATAATAAGCTGCAAATATTTTTTCCCAGTTTGTTGTCTTTTGACTGTGCTTTTTGTGGTTTTCTTATGCAGATTTTTAAAATTAACTTTTTAGTATGAAAATTTTCAAACATATAAAAAGATAGGCAGATTACTATAATGTACCCCCACTTACCAGTCACCCAGTTTCAATAATTTGTCAGCATTCCATGCAGGCATTGTTTTATTTTGAAGTATGTTTAATGACATGGAAAAAAGATATGTACATTACTGAATACAGAACTAGGTCAACAAATTAAAATATGCCATTTAAAAAATGATAGATGTACAATGGTGTGAATATGTAAGAAAAGTGTGATGTCTTTTAGGTTATTTGTATATTTGTTTTCTAAATGTTTTTAGCATCTTAATAAAATTGCTTGTACAAAATTCTAGAGTGCACACACTGCATTCAGATAGGCATACAGACATTTTTTAGTTTTCTGTAATCCAGATGTATCAGTCTTTTTGTATATGGCTTATCAGGATTATGTTATACATTGAAAGTCCTTCCTTGAGATTTAAAATAAATTTTCTAGTTTAATATTATTGATTTGTCTAGAATTTATTTTGGTATAAGGAATAGGGCCAACTTAATTTTCCCCGGATATCTTTCACCATTCATCAGTGGAAAAAATTCATCTTTTTTCCACTGATGCGAAATTCTACTTTTGTCAGATATTACATCTCCATATGTGTTTGGATATATTCCTGAACTTTCTTTTCTTTTATGTTGATTCACCTATTTGTTCTGTGGCCAGTGTGACACTGTTTTAATTTAGCTTTATAGTGTGCTTTAGTATCTTATTAGGGATATTATCTCCTCTAACCCCATATAATTTTTTCTTTTTTCAGGTTTTTCTTCATCACTTATATGTTCTCAAATTTATATGGAGTTTTAGAATTAACTAGTTTAGATTTTTAAAAATTTTATTAGTATTAGAATCATATATATATATTTTAATTTTTATTGAATCATAAATGGTTATACATATTTTGGGGGTTCAATGTTGACATATGTTGATCAAATCAATATTACTAGTATACATATTGTTACAAATCAAATATTCTTCTTCTTCTTTTTTTTTTTTTGAAGATGACTGGTAAACGGGCCGGCCCGGTGGTGCACTGGATAAGTGCGCCGCTTGGGAAGCGCGGCGGCGCTCCCGCCCAAGGGTTCGGATCCCACATACAGACCGGTTCCCACTCACTGGCTGAGCGAGGCGCGGGGGCAGTGCCGGGGGTTGCAATCCCGTTGCCGGTCCCCGGTCCGGTACGGGGCAACACTGAGGGTTGCGATCCTTATTCTTATTCTTTGTGACCCTTGTTCAATCTCCCTATTTCCCTCTCCCTCCCCTCTCCCCACTCTGATAACCCTAGATTTCTTCTCTCCCTCTGAAACAGTCATGGTTACTCTATTGGTTTGTTGCCTAGATGATCTGTTCAATGTCGAAAGGTGTGTTCAGGTCCCCCAGTACTGTCGTAGAGCAGATGCTTTTTCTGTCACTCTGGAATGGGCTTTGTGGAGAGAGACATCCTCTTCTTTTCTTTGGTCTCCTCTGGTGACTCTCTTTGTGTCAGTGCACTCCAGTGGCTGGTAGATCATCTGCGAGGTGGCTGTGGTGTGTAGCCACTTTCAGGGCAGCTGTGGTTATTGTGGTGGCTGTTGTGGGCCACCCACATGGAGGTGATGTTTTTGGTATGCTCCTTGGTGGTGGTGGTGTGCCTGGTTGTGTTGGGGGGTCTGGTACCCAGCTCCATGCCTCAGGTCCCTGGGCAGGCCCTGAGGCACTGGCATTGTGCCTGGTTGGGCGGGGGGGGGGTGTCCAGCGTCAGGCTTCATGCCTCAGATCCCTGGGCAGGCCCTGAGACACTGGTGGTGTGCCTGGTTGTTGGGGGGAGGGGGTCCAGTCCCTGGCTCCACTAGGCAGTGGTGGAGAATCATATTAACTTGATGGATTAACTTAGGGAAAATTGAAACCATGATTATGATATTGAATCTTCCTGCCCCAAAATATGGTATATCCTTTCATTTGTTTAAGTCTTATTTTGGGTCTTTCAATTTTATTTTAAGCTCTTCTTCATATAGATTTTATATATTTCTTACGAGGTTATCCCTAAGAATTATATCTTTTTGATGATAAAATTTTATTGAGTTGCTTTCTACCTAGAGAGCTTACTGAATTCCCTCATTGTGTGCAGTAATTTTTCATTTGATTCTCTTGGATTTTGTAGATAAATACAATATCATATATGCAAATGTAATTCTAATTTTTCTCTTCTGTTTATAGTTCTGATTTTTCTTTTTAATTATATTGGCTAATATAACTCAAGAACAAGGTTAGAAAGTAGTCCCAATAGTACATATCTTTTTTTGTTTTTTGCTGGCCAGCACAGGGATCAAATCCTAGATCTTGGTGTTATCAGTAGCACCCTCTAACCAAATGAGCTAACTGGCCGGCTCTTTTTCTGATTCCTGATTTTAATGGGAATACTTCTAGTGTTTATTATGTGGGATGCTGGCTTTTGGATTGTGATAGTTATATTTTATGATGTTAAGAAAAATGAATATTATTGGATACCTTTCCTGCAAATAGATATGATATTTCTTCTCAGATTTGTTGAATTATATTAGATTTCATAATATTGAATCATCTTTGCATTCCTGAATCAAACTGCTTGGTCATGATGTATTATTCTTTTGATGTGCTGCTTGTAATATTTCATTCGATTTTTTTTTTCCCCTTTTTTTGTCTTTTTTTGTGACCGGTAACGGGATCGCAACCCTCAGTGTCGCGCCCGTACCGCGACCGGCAACGGGATCGCAACCCTCGGTGTCGTGCCCGCACCGCGCTCAACCAGTGAGCGGACCGGTCTCTATATGGGATCCGAACCCTCGGTGGGAGCGCTGCCGCTCTCCCAAGCGCCGCACTCTACCGAGTGCGCCACCGGGCCGGCCCTTCATTCGATATTTTTGCACTGATGTTAAGTGAGGCTGATTAGTCAATATCAATATTATGCATTATTTATAAAAGGCATTTGGTAGCTTTCTCTCTTCTACTGTGCTCTAGGACAATTGAAATGACAGTAACCATATCTTTTTCCATAAATGTTTAGGAGAATTCCTATAAAACATGTCTGACTCTAGAGCTTTCTGGGAGATATGTGGTTTCTTAAAGAAAAAAGAAAGGAAGAAAATATAATTTTCATTTTACTTGATAAACAGATTTCTAAATTTTTTGTTTTTTTACAACAGGTGTGTTCAGAGGAATTAACAGATATTTTTGAGGAAACAGGTGAGTGAAATAAAGTTTAATATGATTGCATTTTGCTAAGTACACTTTATTATTTTTGATGTGTCTTCTTCAAATATGAGAGTAAAGCAGAGTCTTTCTCAGTTTTCTGTAAGAGTAATACTTACATTATTAGTGTTTGTCTTCCCTTGTAAGGCCTTGGTATTGGCACTTTGCTAAGCCAAAATAAGCGCCTTCATTCTGTAATCAGTAGGGAATCATACAGTTATAAGGATTTTCTGTAAAAGCTCAACAGCTACAGTTCAGGATTTAGAAAGCTGAGTATAAAGGCAGTTTTTTTTAAAAAAATAGGTCCTTAACTTTACCCTGAGAATTAGTTTAGTACTAGAGATCTTTTCAGGCTTAAGCCACCTATAGAGGCTCCAGAGATCTTGGAGTCTTATATTTATATAGGAATTTCAAATTTCTGTGGGCTATTAAACCATTTAGGGTCTATTTTCCTCAGAACTAAGGCAGCCAGGGGTGGCTGGTTAGCTCAGTTGGTTAAAGTGCAGTGTTAACAACACCAAGGTCAAAGGTTCAAATCCCTGTACCAGCCAGCAGCCCAAAAGAAAAAAAAGAAGGAAAAAAAAAAAAGAAAGAAAGAACTAAGGCAGCCAGTCACATTTATTCTGTATTTTGCACACCTCTTTGTTTTCATTTCTTTTATATTATTCTGTTTTTCTTGTAAACTTTGCTGTGCCATAGGCTTGTCAGTCTCATCTACAGCCGTTGCTTAACTATGATAATGTCACTCAAGAACTTAAAAAAGATATACAGATTCAATGCAATCCCCATCAAAATTCCAATGACATTTTTTCAGAAATGGAAAAAACTATCCAGACATTTATATGGAATAACAAAAGACCATGCATAGACAAAGCAATTCAGAGCAAAAAAAATAAAGCTGGAGGCATAACATTGCCTGACTTTAAATTATTCTACAAAGCTATAATAACCAAAACAGCATGGTACTGGCATAAAAACAGACACACCGATCAATGGAATAGAACAGAGAATCCAGAAATCACCCCACACACCTACAGCCATCTGATCTTTGACAAAGGCATCAAGCCTATACACTGGGGAAGAGACTGCCTCTTCAGCAAATGGTGCCGGGATAACTAGATATCCATATGCAGGAGAATGAAATTAGACCCATACCTCTCACGTAAATCAACTCAAAGTGGATTAAAGAATTAAATATACACCCTGAAACAATAAAACTTCTTAAAGAAAACATAGGAGAAACACTTCAGGAAGTAGGACTGGGCACAGACTTCATGAATACGACCCCAAAAGCATGGGCAACCAAAGGAAAAATAAATAAATGGGATTATATCAAACTAAAAAGCTTTGGCCCAGCAAAAGAAACAATTAACAGAATTAAAAGACCACCAACAGAGTGGGAGAAAATATTTGCAAGATATACATCTGACAAAGGGTTAATATCCAGAATATACAAGGAACTGAAACAACTTTACAACAAAAAATCAAGTAACCCAATTAAAAAATGGGCAAAAGAGCTAAATGGCATTTCTCAAAGGAAGATATACAAATGGCCAACAGACACATGAAAAAATGCTCAACATCACTCAGCATTTGGGAAATGTAGATCAAAACCACACTGAGATACCATCTCACCCCAGTTAGGATGGCTAATATCCAAAAGACTGTGAATGACAAATGCTGGCGAGGTTTCGGAGAAAAAGGAACTCTCATACATTGTTGGTGGGACTGCAAAATGGTGCAGCTTCTATGGAAAATGGTATGGAGGTTCCTCCAACAATTGCAGATAGATCTACCATATAACCCAGCTATCCCACTGCTGGGAATATACCCAGAGGAATGGACATCATCAAGTCGAAGGTATACCTGTTCCCAAGTGTTCATCGCAGCACTCTTTACAATAGCCAAGAGTTGGAACCAGCCCAAATGTCCATCATCAGATGAGTGGTTATGGAAAATGTGGTATATGTACACAATGGAATACTACTATGCTATAAAAACGAATGAAATACTGCCATTTGCAAAAACATGGATGGACCTAGAGAGAATTATATTAAGTGAAACAAGTCAGGCACAGGAAGAGAAATATCACATGTTCTCACTTATTTGTGGGAGCTAAAATAAATAAATATATACACAGATAAACTGGGTGGGGGTGAGGGAAGAAGACACAACAATTACAATTCCTTGAAGTTGATATGACAAGCGAACAGATATGAGGTTGTTGGGAGGGAGTGGGGATAGGGAGGATGGAGGGAGGTTTCAGTAATGGGGCACAATAATCAACCACATTTTATATTGACAAAATAAAATAAAATTTAAAAAACTTAAAAAAAGTTGCTGATAGCATCTTACAGAATTAGAGATACAGGATGGAAGGATTTGATAACCTATGATGGTTCTGGTTTTTTAAAACAGTTATAATGTTAATACAAGGGCAAAGACTTAATCTCAGTTGTCCCAATGCTGTGAAACTGTATATGGTTACAGTCTCCAGTCTCTAGAAATATCCTAAGATTTCTCCCATCCATCTCCTCTCCAGAAAAAGCATTAAACAAATCACAGCACATTGAAGTATTAGTGAATATGTTATATACCATCTTTAATGGGGTTTTTTCTAGTAGGTATACTTAACCAACTTTATTTAGCCTTCATGGAAGCTAAATGATCTCATTGGGAACACGGCCTTAAAACCAGGTATCCTCAGGGAAAATGTTTTTTATTTAACAATAAATGTCTCATTATTTTGTCCTAATGCTACTTTTTGTCCTAATTAATTGCTACTTTGGCTTTTTCTACTATTTAGTTAAGGAAAGAGTACTCTTTAGCTAAACTTTAGTGTTTGAGAGTTTGTGGGTTTTGCTCTGCCATGAGACCACACATATCCAGGAGTTAACACCTATATTTTGGGTTGGCCCAGCTTCTGCATTTTAACAAGCCTTAGATTTTTAGAAAATGACCACCCTTTTATTCTGATAGTTCAAGAGATATTTATAGAAAAAGATTTTCTAGAAAATATATTGATATGACTATATCTGAGTGCAGAAGCTGTTACCATAGCTTTCAACTAGTTATAATGTTCTTAATATTTAATAGTCCAAGTAACTCCACTAACTATAATTTAGCTTACTCTTATTAGGATAGGTTTATTATAGAATACCATGTTTTTTTTCCTTCAAATATTGTGATTAAATTCAATGTGTTAATTTCAGTATATGTGCTTACTATTTGCTCTCTTTTTTTGAAGGGGAGTCTTACAAGGAACAAAGTATTTTCCCTACCTCAGGAAGCACACATACAACTCCAGAACCTCAAAAACAGCAACTTGAACCAGGTTTTCAGAGTATAGGATCTAGATCTCTTGATAAATTAATAAATACATGTATAGAAAAGAATATGCCTCAGTTACCTCAGGATGAGATGGTTGTGTCTGATAAGGAAGAAAGAAGTGATGCTGCTTCTAAATCTGAACAAATGGATAGCAGAACATCATCTTCAAAAACCCCACTATCCAGGTATCATGAGAAAATCTTTAATAAATGTCTCTGTCTCTTTCTCTCTCCATGATAAATGTAACCTGTATAGAACAGATATATATATAAAGATTAAATCCAGTACTAAGAATGGTGTATAATAAACATATTCCTTCATCATTAATGTAAAGGGAGGAAGTTTCAGCAAAGTATATAAAGTAATGTTCCGATAAATGCATACAAGAGTTTAACTTCAAATGCTGAAACTTTCACATTTTAGATAGAAAATCTTAAGAATATGTTATTGCATACTTACTTTTCCAGATTGTCAATGGCTATTGTTTTGATCATTTCGTATTCTACCATACAGTAGTTACTAATGCACATATAGATTATAGGAGACATAGGGCTGACATCAGAGGTACCTCTGGAAGTTGTTGTATTGATATCTTGAATAATCATTTTTCTCCCTTGTGGCATATCAAAGAGGTAAACCATAGCTTTTTCCCTATGAGAGTAAGTGTAGAATTTAAGCCCAAAGCCAACTTGTCCAACATTGTTTTCCCCATCCTCTAGAAGTGAGTATTCTGGGTTACTAGTAATTATTGGCTTTTCAGAAGCATTCATAACATTGATAAGATGTTGGTGAGTTGAAGAGGCAGGGGACATACACTAGCCTCCACTAAGGGATAGGAGGGGGGAAAGGACATGTGTAGCTTAATAAGACATATTTAATAAATCTATTGTTTTTGTTATCTAAATTACAGAAAGTAAAGCTCAGCACTATTTTTTCTGGCCTTAGAGATGTGCTGAATGTAGATTGAGGGAAGCATCATGGGGATTTGGATTAAAACAGGTTGAGAAGCAGGGTTCTAGAACAGAGGTCAGCAAACTTTTTTTGTAAAAGGGCATATAGTACATATTTTAGGCTTTATATGCCGTATGTTCTCTGTTGCAACGACTCAACTCTGCAGTTATAGCGCAAAAGCAGCCATAAACCATATGTAAACAGATGAGCATGGCTGTGTTCCAGTAAAACTTACAAATATAGGTGGTGGGCTACATTTGGCCTGTGGACCGTAGTTTGCTGACCCTTCCTCCAGAGCCTTACTACTTGAAGTTGTGTTCCTGGGACCGGCAGCATGAACATCATTTGAGAATTTGTTAGAAAGCAAGACTCAGGCCATATCTGCTACCAACTCAATCAAAATCTTTTTTTTTTTTTTTTTTTTTTTTTTTTGTGGCTGGCCAGTAGGGGGATCCAAACCCTTGAGCTTGGTGTTATAAAACTGCTCTGTAACCAACTGAGCTAACTGGCCAGCCTAAAATATTTTAATAAGATCCCCAGGTGATTTATATGCTCTTTTTAAAAAAAAATTTTTAATAGACACCTTGTAATTGTACATATTTATGGGCTAAAATTTGATGCTTCAATACATATATGTTGTATAATGATCCAATCAGGGTATTTATTGTACCCGTCACCACATGCATTTATTATTTCTTGTATGCACTTTTAAGCTTGAGAAGCACTGCTCTAGAGTAAGCCTTAAACCTTTGTCACAAATATGTGTCATGTCATAGTAGTATCAATACTTATAGAGGGGGCCATTTTAGCATTAACAGAAAAGTTAGTATTAAGAATGTATCTTCCTAGATATTCTTGAATATCTTTACATTTGCATTTCTAGGCCTGGCAGAAGACCCCTGGGATTTTTGTCTTTAATATGTTCAAAGAATAGTTTGGAGTCTGATGAACCTACTCAGGTCCATAGTAAGAAGCGCCTAAAACCTCTTATACCTGTATCTAGACAAAGTTTGAAAAGATCTAATAGACTCAGTAAAAGCCAGAAAAAAAGTCAAGAGTCCTCTGATGTTCCTTCTCCAAGTGGTGTTACTAATACTCAATCTGAGAATATTGGCAGTTCAGCAACTCAGGTATGTGATAACTACTATATTCTTTTGTTTGTATAAAATGGGTTGGATAGGGGCCGGCCCGGTGGCGCACTGGATAGTGCGCCGCTTGGGAAGCGCGGCAGCGCTCCCGCCCGAGGGTTCGGATCCCACATACAGACCGGTTCCCGCTCACTGGCTGAGCGAGGCGCGGGAGCAGCGCCGAGGGTTGCGGTCCCGTTGCCGGTCCCCGGTCCGGTGCGGGGGCAACACTGAGGGTTGCTATCCATTGCCGGACATGGAAAAAGACAAAAAGACAAAAAAAAAAAAAAAAAAAATGGGTTGGATATCAGACTCAACTAGAGAAAACATGGTAATTGTTATTTTCATTTGGATGTCAGAAATTATTTCAGAGCAACTCCCATCCATCTCTTCCCCCTCATACCCCTCCCTTCATACTGGAAGAAGATAAGGTGTTGAATTAGGAAGTTACAGCTAGTTTAGTACAAAGCCCTTGTACTAGTCATACATGGACACTTAATTGCCATTCCTTTAACCCAAAGACCCTTCTGACTTGTGAAAGCAAAATGAAGCAGTGCTTCTATTTTATTTGTCTTAGGAGAAATGTCCTGGTACCCTCAAGAATTCAAGAAATTGTAAAACTAGAATTTGTTTGCATGTTTCTTTTTTTTTTTTTTTTTTTGTCTTTTTGTCTTTTTCCGTGTCCGGCAACGGATCGCAACCCTCAGTGTTGCCCCCGTACCGGACCGGGGACCGGCAACGGGATCGCAACCCTCGGTGTTGCTCCCACGCCTCGCTCAGCCAGTGAGCGGGAACCGGTCTGTATGTGGGATCCAAACCCTCGGGCGGGAGCACCACCGCGCTTCCCAAGCGGCGCACTATCCAGTGCACCACCGGGCCGGCCCCAAAATGATCAATTTTTAATAAATCTCAACAACTTAGTTCTCCCATTTTTTAATGTTCAATGTGGGAAGTACACA
>NW_007727332.1:42991-45217 GCF_000696425.1 Galeopterus variegatus | reverse complement strand
GCAACCCTCAGTGTTGCCCCCGTACCGGACCGGGGACCGGCAACGGGATCGCAACCCTCGGTGTTGCTCCCACGCCTCGCTCAGCCAGTGAGCGGGAACCGGTCTGTATGTGGGATCCGAACCCTCGGGCAGGAGCGCCACCGCGCTTCCCAAGCGGCGCACTTATCCAGTGCGCCACCGGGCCGGCCCCTGCATGTTTCATTTCTATCCTGAAGCTGTTCAATGGCAAGTACTGGGTTGGAAAAAAATCTGAGACCTTGTATTAAAGACTTTGGAAGAATATTGGGGTGACTTAAGATCTCAAAAGAAGACCGGTGACCATCTATTGGATGGCATGAAGCTTTGAAAGGGGTACTTTTATTAAGCATCTTTAATTTTTTTTTTATTTTCATATTATTTCCTAGAATTATTGTCTGAGAGTAAAATTTTGTCTTGATTATCATTGCCAAGTTATTTTGTAGAATGGTTGTTATAAATACCAGCAGTGTAGGAGTGCCAGTTTAATCACATCCTTGCCAGCATTAGATATTAACACTTCAAAATAAATTCTTTTTTTTTTTTTCTGTTTAATATAATGGAAGAGGGTGAAATTGTCCTTTCATTGGTTTAATTTGCATTTCTTTAGTTACTCATGACCTGGGTTTTTTTCCACATAGCTGCTAGAATTCTCATCTCATCTGTGGTTTTTTCTTTTTTTGTTTCTATCTTTAGCTGATTTATAGCTTATGATTAGGAAGTTTGTCTCCAGAGGTATAAAATTTTCAGTAATCGGTTTTTAAATTTTAAGTCTATTCATGGTTATTGACTTTGATGTATAGTATAAGGCAAGAATCTAAATTTGGGCCGACCCTGTGGCGCACTCGGGAGGGTGCGGCGCTGGGAGTGCGGCAGCGCTACCGCCGCGGGTTCGGATCCTGTATGGGAATGGCTGGTGCACTCGCTGGCTGAGCGTGGTGCGGGCGACACCACACCAAGGGTTGCGATCCCCTTACCGGTCACGAAAAAGGCAAAATAAATAAATAAATAAATTAATTAATTAATTAATTAAATTTTATTCTCAAATTGCTGCTTTGTTTTTTTGAATGATATTTTCTTTGTGTTTCAAAATTCATAATCTACAAAAAAAAAAAAAAAGATTTACAGTGAAAAGTTTCCCACATCTGTCCTTTAGCCTCCCAGTTCCCCCTTCCCACAGGTATGTGATATTAAAGAGCTTCCTCGTTCTTTCTCTCTCTTAATTTAACTTTTTTTGTTTGTTTGTTTGTTTGGTGGCCAGCCAGCACAAGGATCAAACCCTGAGCCTTGGTGTTATCAGCACCATGCTCTAGCCAATTGAACTAACCAGCCAGCTCCTTAACTTTTTATTTTGAGATAATTGTAGATTCACATGCAGTTGTAAGAAATCCCATCTACCCTCTAATCACTTCTCCCTCAATGGTAACATCTTGCAAAACCATGTTACAGTGTCACAACACAAAGGATCCTTGTAGTGACAGAACTGTTCAGCATCTTGACTATCAATCTTTTCTATAATGGCTTCTAGCTTTCAAATCATTAAAACAGGTACCCTCCTTCCCCCACCAATCCAGGATTATAAAAGTGTTTCCCATGGCTTTTTTTTCTGAAAGATGACCGGTAAGGGGATCTTAATCCTTGACTTGGTGTTGTCAGCACCACGCTCTCCCAAGTGAGCCATGGGCTTGTCAGCACCACGCTCTCCCGGGATCTTAATCCTTGACTTGGTGGTGTCAGCACCACGCTCTCCCAAGTGAGCCATGGGCCGGCCCTCCCATGGAATTTTATAGTAGATTTTTTTGTTTGTTTGTTTTTTTAACGCTTTTACATTTAAATCTTTTGATCCATCTGGAATTTACTTTGGTGATATATATAGGTCCGACTTTTTTTCTCCTTAGGTGCTTATATATAGTTGTCCAGTATTATTTACTGAATAATCCAACTTTTCTCATTTTTTAAAAAATACCATCTTTATTAGATACTAAATTTCCATATATTTTGGGATTATTAATAGTTGTCTGTTTCATTGATATGTATGTCTGTTCCTGTGCCAATACCATGCTGTCTTATTTTTTTATAGATTTATAAGTACTGCATACTAATTTTTGATAAGGTGTCTGATTTGTGATGTTTCCTTTGGGTGCTGCTCTGTTTCATGGCTCTGTCTATTCTTATGTTTATTTGCTCTTTTTTTTTTTTTTTTTTTTTTTT
>NW_007727332.1:13264-42867 GCF_000696425.1 Galeopterus variegatus | reverse complement strand
CTTTTTTTTTTTTTTTTTTTTTTGTGACTGGCTGGTACAGGGATAGAACCCTGGACCTTGGTATTATCAGCACCATGCTCTCTAACCAGCTGAGCTAATCTTCCAGCCCCGTGTGTCTTTTCTTATGCCAGTAATTCAAAGTTTTTGTTACAGATTTAACAATGGTATATTTTTCTGTATTATTAATTTTTTTTCATGGAAATTAGGGTAAAGTCATGGCTCATGGGTACACTATAATTTACCAATTCATGTCTAGTGCTGTATATTTAGTTGCTTCCAATTTTATTACAACTAATGCTACAGAGGTTATCTTATACATAAAACTCTTACTATAATGTTTAGGATTATTTCCTTAATATAACAGCATAGAAATGAAACTATTGGGTCAGTGAGTATAAACATATTTAAAACTCAATATTTATTGCCATATTGCTTTTCAAACAGATTATATCAATTTAGACTACCACCAGCAATATATAAATGTTGTATTGCATTTTTATTTTATTACCTTTTTTAGGTTTCTTGTGATCGGCCCTTACTGAAAGAAAGATGTAAAAGTGGCCAAAACCGGGCACCTGAAGAGGAGCCAACCACAGTCTCTGAATATTTCTTCAGTGACATCTTCATAGAAGTGGATGAAACAGAATAAAACATTCTTTTGTTTTTTCCCTCTTTTTTTTTAAGCCTGGGATTTCCAGAGTCAGTTACATGAACAACGCAGTATTTAGGAAAAAACATCACTGTCTATTTTTCTTTAGGTTGATTTAAAATATTTAATGAGCTTGATTTGAAGCTTTTATAATCAGTGGAAAACATTACTGAGGTTCCTTTCATTCTGATTGATGCAGCATTTTGGAAATACTGAGCAATTAAGACTGCTTTCTCAGACAGAAATGGCAACTCTTGTTTACTTTTTTGATTGTTCCTGTGCTGAGCACACGTGGACATTTGGAACTGTTGTGGACAAATGTCTCTGTATAAATCACAGTGCCGACATATTCGCAGATTGATTGTATTTAACATTTAGCAAACTTCTTTTATGGAGGTTTTTGTGTTTGTTTTTTTGGAGGGGATGATGAAGGCCTTTTCAGTTGCCTCTAAGAATATGAAAGTGAATTGACAAACTCCACTTTAGTATGGTAAATGTTGAAAATTTTTCTATTATCAGCTGTTTGGCTGACTGAAAAATAATATAGTTTTCTAATTCATGGTGATGTAACATTAGTCCCAATTGAAGAGCTAGTATTTAAACTTAATATTTATAAAGATGACATATCAAAGAGCTTATTTATTTTTAAATTTTTTATTTAAAAGGGTGTTCAGTTTTAATTAATTTCACCCCTCATATTGTGGGTAAAGAAGGCATTAACAAATCTGTGTTTGTCTCCTTTTCCTCTTTAATTTTAAAGATATTTTAAATGATATAACTAAAGATGTTTGGATAGTGTATATGTTTTGAATACATTTTTCCTTAGAGTTTAGGATATTGACTTTGTACTGTGAATTTTTTGGTGTTTTTTTTTTTTTTTTTTTTTTAAAGATGACTGGTAAGGGGATCTTAACCCTTGACTTGGCATTGTCAGCACCACACTCTCCCAAGTGAGCTAACTGACCATCCCTATATAGGGATCCAAACCCTTGGCCTTGGTGTTATCAGCACCACACTCTCTCAAATGAGCCATGGGCCGGCCCCTGGTGTTCTTATTTCTTGGGTAATCTCAGGATTGTCATGGAGGGGGGAAAAAAAAAACTCTTTAACTTCATTTATGAGGCAAATTTTCATAAAAATCTCAATCTCCTTTACACATACGCACACAAACACACACATATTTTGTTTTTAAAAAAACAATTTTTTTCCCTTTTTTTCCTACCATCATTTCTGGCCTAACCAATTTCTTGATAGTTTATTCCCATTAAATTCTGCTCAAGGCATACTTAGACCTTTAAGCACAGAACATAATTTTGATGTTAAGAACAGAAACTAAGATAATAAAAATTTATAAAGCCTGATTATCAGCAGTATGAATTTAAGAGTTGTTTTTAATTTTGAGATTTGATGATATATGTAATTCTATTATCTACCCAAGCAATTTTTTTTTTTTTTTTTTTTTTTTGCAGCTGGCCGGTAAGGGGATCAGAACCCTTGACCTTGGTGTTATAACACAATGCCTTCACCAACGGACCTAACCGGCCAGCTCTCCAATCAAATCTTTAGTGGTTCAAATTAAACTTTTCAAAGAGCAGATTTATTCTGATTTTATTTGAAAAACCTCTTGGGATGATAATACATTAGTTCAGGAGTTGGAAGCTTTTTCTGCAAAATGTTTTTGGGCTTGCAGGCCAGATGGTCTCTGTGGCAGCTACTCAACTCTGCCATTTCATTGCAGAAGCAACCACAGACAGTAGTACTTGAATGAAGAGCTGTGGCTAGATTGGCCTTTTAGTTTGACCCCTACATTAGAGAGTAATTTTCTTATCTGAAGGTGCTGTGACTGTGTGTGTATGGATGAGTTATTTGTCATTGAAGTTATGAGTTGTGCCTAAAAGTTAAAATTGATGATTGCATTATGAAATGATCAGTATTTCAATTGGGAAGATATTTTAATTCTAGACAATTGTGTTTGTATATTGAAACAGTGGTGGCCAATTTTCAAGTTCCTTAGTAAAAGAAGGTATGGCTCAGCAATTATAACAGTAATGCTAATTTATTGAAATGGTTGCTATTAGAGCACTTCTTATTCATTGCCTTATAGAAAAATTTACAGTTTTAAGTTTGTCAGAGGAGAGGATGTATAAATCTGAATGGAAATCTGTAAATATGCATTTATTGATTTAATATGATAAGGCATAATCATGGTAGTAAATGACATTGCTATTTTAATACTGCTTTTGTAAAAGTTTTAAAATCTCATATTCTGAAAAGGTTTCTTTCTCAGTGTAATCAGTTTGGGTGTTAGATTGCCATGACTGAAGTATTATTTATCCCTGTGTAATATTTATTTTTTAACTTTGTTAACATCTATCTCTTGTTCATCCACAATAAATAAGTTTTATGGAAGATGTAATTTCTTACTGTATAGAGAATACAGGGGCATTCATTGTATTAAAGAATCAAGTCAGCTAAGTTATCCTAATATTATGTTCTTAAAATTAGTCTTGGAAAAAGAGAAACTTAATCAGTGTGTTTACCTTACAAAGTGGAAAGACCTTTGTTGTATGATTCATGTAAAGGTGTTACAAAGAATTTATTTTATAAATCTTAAAGGAGATATGATTATTCACTTCTTGACTTTTCCTCCTGAACACTTACGTCTTAGCAAGTGATCAATATTATGGTTTAAAAGCCTAATTGTTGGTAAATGATTGAGGCACAGATAAAAGTATTGATATCTACTGTTTACCACCATGTTGTTTGAAATGGGAGTGACCATGTATGCAATCTTGCTTGAAGAAGTCTTAGACAAAAAAAGCAATATCTGTCATTTGTAAATTTTCTTGTTCTAAAGAAAACAGTTATGTTCTATAGATATAAATTATGTAAATAAAAGTTATTTTATACTACTTCTGTTGTGTCCTTTTCAAACAACTAAAGATATTTATGTTCATTTAGCCAGAATTAGTTACTGTTTCTCAACTGTATATTTTCTTCCTTCCATAAAAATATAGCATAACTGGAAGAGTTAATCTTCTTTTTTTTTTTTTTCCAGATATTCAAAACTTTAGTTTTAAAAAATGTCTTTATTACAAATTTAAAAGTCTGGAGAAACTTCTGTTTCCTCACCCAAAGAGTTCATGAACATGTACAGCAGAGCTAGCTAATTCATTTTAAAAAGGCATCATTAGGAAGGCAAAAGATAGCATACATACACATTAATCCAACTTCTAAGAGGTAGTGCAGTCCTCAGGTAGTCAGAGTACCAAGGTTAGTAAGATTGCCTTAACCACGAGTTTATAGCTAAATTTCTTCATTTAAGACCAAAGTTAAAAATGTTATAATCCAACAAGGGACAAATTACTCTGTTCCCAAATTACACTTCTTTATGGGGCCCCAAATTTTCTACTTGAGATGATGTTGAGTTTTTCTTTTCCACTGGCCCTTGGGATGTTTCCTCAGATGCACTATTCTGATTCTCTCTTTTGGCTCAAAGTTGAATGGAAACTTTCTTTAAATAGTGCATGCCGCTGGGGTATAACCTCTGATATTTAAAAACACTGGTTCATATGTAATCGAACTTTCAATGAGAATGCCCCATGGGTGCTCATATTTCCTGATGCCACACGAAGTAAGAGTATAAATGAACTCAAAGAAACTAGGCAGCACTGTTTATAGGATAGCCAGTTCCTAAATACAACTGATAAATCTGGGGTATCAGGTTATCCACATAAGGTGCGTTTCCAAATTGGACCTGGAGCCAGAATTCAGTACAGGTTACAGACAAATCATCAAGATGATGAATCATCACAAAAAGCATGAGGATCCCTTCTAATGCAACAACGATCTTCATTGCTTCAGATCTCGATCCAAGATATCACAGGAAACCAAATCCTTAATCTTTATTCTTATATGCTTGCTTATGAAGGATTTTTTTGATCTTGCCAGCCCGAGAAATAGACTTTCTTTCGCTGGCTGGTTAGCTCAGTTGGTTAGAGCATGGTGTTAAGACACAAACGTAAAAGGTTGGGATTCCAATACCAGCCAGCCGCAAAAAAAAATAAACCGTACAACTATTTTTAAAAAATAATTTTTCCCCATAGTTGGGACATGTGAAGAGTTGCTTACTTTTTTACTTATTTATCCCTTATTATAAAGAGTTTTTAGACATAAGAACCCAATCTTTTTTTTCTTAGCACTTTTTTTTTTTTTTTATAGTGGCTGGCCTGTATGAGGACTGAACCCTGGACCTTGGTCTTATCAGCACCACACTCTAACCAACTGAGCTAACCAGCCAGCCCAGTCCTGGATATGATATATACCTGGACTTCTGAAGTGGATTGGCAAAATCTCAGTTGGCCAAAAAATTTAGCTGAGAGAAATACCTGTGGAAACTTTCCTAAAGGATAGGTATTCTAGCCATTTCTCCAGATAGACAAATTTTTTGTCTTGGATTTCATCAAACCATCAGAGAGCTGCATATATGGGCTACACTGTTTTGTTTGTTCATGTTTAGGTTCATTGTGAAATAGTACAGAAATATAAAGAAATTGTTATTTTTACTGTAATGAATCAGATTTTATTTGCTATATTAATCCAATATTCTACTTAGGAGAACCTATAAGAGATATGTTTCTTTTGCCTCAGTGCTGGGAATAATTGTGCTTCTGTTCAGGTGGTCTGTTTTTTTATTGTATGGGAGGTGTGAATCCTTGTGTTCTTTTCTTTTACAATGCAAAACCAAATTTGGTGCCAACTTGTAGCAAGGTAGAATATTTCACATCACACACTTTTTTTGTATTAAACTCACTGTGGCTTTATATACCCCCATTTCCCTCTGCCTAGATTTTAAAAAATTTGTCATTTTTCAAAATAACAAGCTACCAAATATTACGCTGGGCACTGTGCTTACCTTTGTGCATTGTGTCATGTTTTTAAAAATAAAGTATTTTACATGGCTTTAAAAGTCAAGCAGTTCTAAAACATTTCAAACAAAAACCTGTTTCTTATATTTCTAAATATGAGTATTCTGTTATCTCATAAATATTAGACATTATTAATTTTTTTTATTATGGTTCATAAGAATTTTAGCTTTCTTACAACTCTCCTTGTCCTTGCTTCCCTCCTGTGTTCTTCCAATATGTTAGTCGTAATTTGGGGTTAATCTGTATTCAGAATTTTCATTGTGTTAATTGTGATTATTCACTCCTGCACCATATAATGTACCATGCTGACATTTCCTTCTTGGTACAATTTTTTATTTTTCTTGGAGTTAATAATTGCCTCACTTTTTCATTTGCTTTAGGGTTTGTTTTTTAACCTGTGACTTAACTTTTCACATCTCCAGCAAGCCTGTAAAATGCCTCTGCTTATAATTTTTCTTAAGGTCACAGTCAGATAAAATGTTTCATTCTTTTTTTCTTGGAAAACTTCCTGGAGCTCATGCTTCCTGCTTTAATCGAGACTAGTGGCTTCATACGTCTTTATGTGCTGTACAGCTGTCAGCCTGGCACTTCCTTTTGCCATTGTCCTGTGAATCTTTTACCCCTTTTCCTGGTGTAGATTCCCTGTCTGGAGTCCATGCCATTGTCTTTTTTATTTATCTTGTTTTGGAGAAGCACATCTTCCACTCATTTACTACAAGAAGGTGCATAGGTGATAAAATTACTCAAGACTTCATATGTCTGAAGGTTTATTCTACTTTCTCACTTAGTTGGGCTATGAATAGGATTCTTGAATAATTTGAAAATAATTTTCACTTAGTTTGAAGGCATGCTCCATTGACTTCCAGTTTTCAGTGTTTAGAAGTTTGGAACCATTCTGATTTCTATCCTTTGTAAGTCACCTGCTATTTGCATTTTTTTTTTTTTTTTAAAGATGACCGGTAAGGGGATCTTAACCCTTGACTTGGTGGTGTCAGCACCACGCTCACCCAGTGGGCCAACCGGCCATCCCTATATGGGATCCGAACCTGTGGCCCTGGTGCCATCAGCACCACACTCCCGAGTGAGCCACGGGCCGCCCCTATTTGCATATTTTTTGACCCTGGTATTTTGTACTATAATGAACCTTGGTGTAAGCCTTCCCCTCTTTCCCATCCCCACATTCATACTTTTGGGAGCTTCATGGGTTTTTTCAATATGGAAACTCATTTCCTTCCCTTCTGGGAAATGTTCTTGTATTATTGCTTTGAGATTTCTTCCCTTCCATTTTCACTGTTTTCGTATCTGGAATTCCTGTTAACTAGATTTTGAACCTCCTTTACTGGTTCTCTAGGTTTTTTCTGCTGTGTTCCATTTCTTTCTTCCTTTCTCTCTGTCTTCCTCCCTCCTCTTCTTTTTTGGTGTTTTATTTTACTTTTTTGGGGGGGAGTTATTTTTTCAATTTCGACGTCCATTGGAAAAAAATTCAATTCCTCATTGCTTTTTAGAAGTGAATTTGTTAGTCATAAAATCAGTAGAGAGGCCAAGAGAGGTTTGATGCTTCTGACTAACAAAATTACAGAATCAAGTACAGAATGTGAGTAATCACAAAATTGGTGGGTAAAACCACCATTCTTTGACTTAGTTTATAATTTTTAGTCAACATTTCTGTTAATGTTTTTAAGGCATAATTTAACATTCAGTAAAATACACAGATCTTAAGTACAGTCATGTGGCACGTAACACTTCAGTCAACAGTGGCCCGCATATATTACTGTGGTCCTGTAAGATTTTAATGACTGTACCACATAGCCTATGCATGTAGTAGGCTATTCCACCTAGGTTTGTGGAAGCTCACTCTGTGATGTTTGCATAGCAAATCACCTGCCTCGGGTTGACTCCCCCCCGCCAAAACATCCCTGTTGAGGGTGGGAAATCTTATTACGGTAATTGAAACATAGAGCCTTGAAGAGGCGATTAGATTGTAGTACCATGCCATAGCGAATGGATTAATAATGGTGGTCATGGACATGGTTCTGAGGGCCTTAAGAGTACATGAGAAGTTCACTCTCTTTGCTATTTTCTGCCGTGCGAGACCCCTGAGTCACTGTTACCACCCCTAAGGCCCTCACCAGATGTGTTCCCTGCACTGTGGACTTCCCAACCTCCAAAAATGTAAGCAATAAATTTCGTTTTCTTTATACATCACCCAGTTCCAAGTATTTTGTTATAAGCAACAGAAATGGGTATTTCTCGGGATGTATCCCTGTTGTTAAGTGACGCATGACACTATTCAGTTTGAGAATTGACAATGTATACACCGTGTGTAACCACCACCCAAAACAAATAAACATTTCCATTACTCCCAGGATGTCTCCTTATGATCTGTTCCCACTCCCACCCACAGATTAGTTTGGCTGATCTTGAACTTCAGGTATATGGAATCATATAATATGTATTCTTTTGTATCTAGTTACTTTTGTTGAGCCATGATTTTGGGATTCATCCACTTTGTAGCATTTTAGTAGTTTATTCCCTTTTGTTCCATTTTATGAACATACCACATTATATGTATATACAATAATTTTAATCCGTTTTCCTGCTGAGTGTTTCCAAATTTTGGCTATTTTTAATAAAACTGCTATAAATGTTCTCGTACAAATCTTTCTGTGAATGTTTTTATTTCTCTATGTAAATCCCTAGGAATGGCATATATATTTTTTTTTTTTTGGTGGCTGGATAGTGCAGGGAGTGGCACATTTCTACATACTTGATGTTCTTTGATGCCATTATGAATGGTGTTTTAAAAATGTTTATTTTCTAATTTTTTTATTGCTGGAACATAGAAAAACAGTTGATTTTTATATTACAATTAAGATTTTTAGCAAATGTATTTCCTATAACATTTATTCATAGTCTTATGGTTGCAAATCAGTCCTGGAGTTCCAAATGCAAGTCTTTGAATATTATAGGAATGATTTTTGCCCTTTTAGCAAATACTCAGAAGCCAAATTATAATGATAAGATACAAAAGATAAGTATAAACAAGTAAAACTTTAAATAAATACAACACTAAATAAGTATAAACGTAAGTATAATGCCAACTGACTGAGAAATATTTGCTAGCTCTCATCTGTCTAACAGACTTAATGGCCAGCAGAGTGTCTGTTTTCTTATAACATCTGTGCTGTGGTTTGAATGATGGTGTCCCCTTCAAAATCCGTGTTGAAACTTAATCCCCTATGCAGCAGGATTAAGAGGTTTGGCCTTTAGTAGGTGATTGAGTCAGGAGGGCTATACCCTCATGAATGTGATTACGTGCCCTTATAAAAGGGCTTGATGGAGGGAGTTCACCTTTTTTTCACCCCTTTTGTTTCTTCTGCCATGTGAGGACACAGTGTTCCTCCACTCCAGAGGATGCAGCAACAAGGCGCCATCATGGAAGCAGAGACCTGGCTCTCACCCGACACTGAACCTGCCAGCATGTTGATCTTGGCCTTTCCAGCCTCCAGAATAGTGAAAAATAAAGTTGTGTTCTTTATCAGTTGCCCAGTCTCAGGCATTTTGTTATAGCAGCAGAAACAGACTAGGACAATTGGCTACAGAAGGTGCTGGGCTTTTGCCTCTAGATTCTCACTTTCTGGCCTCTTGCATCACTTCTTCGGACTTGGGGCAAAGGAAGCTGGCACAACTATGCTGATGTTCCTACTGTTTGCTGTGCTGTGAGTAATAAAATATGATGTTTCCATCTCATTTAGCACTATGGAGCTGTGACAAGTTTGTTCCTTATTGTTCTCTATGAGGTTGGAGTTTCTTCCCTCACAGAGCTGGTAACCATAGCTACTTCTGCTACCCATTCCATTTTTCTTTTACCCTCCACCGACACCTTGGCTGGATGTGATTCTTCACCTAGTCAGATAATCCAAACTTTAATTTGAGTTCTTGGAAGTCTTGTCTTTCTTAGCTTGACACAGTTTTCCATTGGCCAGGCTTATTGGCAAGGGGGTATTATGAGGCTTCCTAGAAAATCTCCTAGATTCCAAACACACTAGTCCTTGCTCCCATCGTATAGTGGCAACCCAATTTCCCCCAATTTTTATTTACTTTTTTTAAAAAAATTTTATTTTATTTATTGAATCAAAATCAATTATACATATTTTGGGGGCTGAACATTGAGATATGTTGATTAAATCAATATGACTAGCATATACATTGTTACAAATTGTAATTGTTCTTTATGCCCCTTGTCCAACCTCTCCCCTTCCTCCATTACCTCCCCCTCCCCCTCTAATTACCCTAGTTTTCTTCTCTCCTTCTGAAAGAATAATGGTTACTCTGTTAACTTGTTGCCTAGATGATCTGTCCAATGCTGAGAGATGTGATCAGTTCCCTCGATATTATCATAGAGCAGATGCTTCTTCTGTCACTCTGAAATGGGTTTTGTGGAAAGAGACATCCTCTTCTTTGTTTCTGCTGGTGACTCTTGTGTGAATGCACTCCAGTGGTTGGTGGACCATCTGCGTGGTGGCTGTGGTGTCTAGCTGCTTTCGCGGCAGCCATGGTTATTGCGGTTGTGGTGGGCCACCCACGTGGAGGTGCTGTTTTTGGTATGCTCCTTGGCACTGGTGGTATACCTGATTGTGGAGTGTGTTTGGTCCCCTTCTCTATGCCCTGGGTCCCTGGGCGGGGCCCAAGGTGCTGGCGTGGTGTGTCTCGTTGTGGGAGAGAGGTCCATTCCTCTTCTCCTTGCCTCGGGTCCCCAAGCAGGCCCTAAGGTGCTGGCTTGGTGTGCCTGGTTGTGGGAGAGATGTCCAGTTCCCGACTCCAGACCCTGAGTCCCTGGGTGGGCCCCAAGGTACTGGCTCAGTGTGCCTGGTTGTGGGAGAGAGGTCCGTCCCCTTATCCATGCCCTGGGTCCCTGGGTGGGCCCCAAGGCACTGGCTCAGTGTGCCTGGTTGTGGGAGGGGGATCCAGTCCCCTTCTCCATGCTTCAGGTCCCCAGGCTGGCCCAGAGGCACTGGTGCAGTTTGCCTGGAAGTGGGAGTGGGGTCTGGTCCCCAGATCCAAGCCTCCAGTTCCCAGGCAGGCCCCAAGGTGCTGGTGGTGTGCCTGGGCCGGAACTAATTTTTTGTCCTTTGCTTCTAACACAGGGGAACTTCCTGTGGGAACCAGTACTTGAGTTGTGTGGTTGTTTAAATTCCTACTTAGCTGCTGTTTCCCTAGGGAAGGCTTTCTGTGCAGCTCAGAGTTTAATGGTTGACCTTATAGGTACTTCCGGCTCTCCAGCTATCTGGTGCACCTGGGTTGTGTAGAAACTCTGATCTGGGCCTGAGTTTTTTCATCAAACTGCACCCCATGCAATCCTGACCAGTCTCCTCTGAGTAGTCCTGTGCTGATTGGGGGGCAGATCAGCTGTCCTTGCTGTGTCCCAGTGTTCCCCTGGTGGGCACGTCTCCCCCACCGCCCGTGCTGCAAACACTTCCCATGGGACGGGCTGTGTGCCAGTCCCCTGTGATGACTCACCGGCCTCTGAATGGCTCCTTTTTTCAGTTGTTCTGGCTCCTTGCTCCTGCGTGGGTCCACGGGAACCCTATTAGTGGTCTTGCTGTCCCGAGAGCCGCCAAGGCCCTCTTCTCCCCTGCCGCCTCCAAGCAACTCCATCTAAAGGGCACAGCTTCCCCGGCTCCCGCTCCACGCGCTCATCAGCTCGAGCCTTAAAGCAGCCATGGCCTGAAATGCTCAGAGCAGCTTTTTCTTTCTCTCATCAAAGTTTCTCCCACCTTCATGAACTCCATAGGTCTCTCCTCCTCTTCCCCTGAGCTCCAGTGGCCCTGGCTTGGCTGATGTTACCTTTTTATAGTTGTAAGTTTGGTTGATTTGTGGGAGAGAGTGATGCTGGGAACCGTCTATTCTGCCATCTTGATTGGATCTCATTATTTTAATTAGTTTTTAATGGAGAAATAAAAATTGTATATATTCATCATGCACAACATGATTTGGAAATATGTATACATTATGGAATGGCTAAATCAAGCTAATTAACATATGCATTACCTCACCTACCATTTAAAAAAATTTTTTTGTATTTAGAACACAAAATCTACTCTCAGCAATTTTTTTTCTTTCTTTTTATTAGCATATTCATTGTTACAAATCATACTTATTCTTTATGCCCCTTCTCTAATCTCTCTCCTTCCGCCTTCCCGTTCCCCCTCTGATTCCCCCCTCTAATAACCGTAGATTTGTTCTTTCCATCTGATAGTGTAACTGTTCCTCTGTTGGTTTGTTGCCTGGATGATCTGTCCAGTACTGAGACAGGTGTGATCAAGTCCTCTATTATCTTAAATCAGATGCTTCTTCTGTTACTCTGGAGTGTGCTATGTGGAGAGAGAGAACCTTTTTTTCTTTTGGTCTCTGCTGGTGCCTCTCGTGTCAATGAAGTTGAGAGTCTGGTGTACCATCTGCATGGTGGCTGTGACTGCTGCTATAGAGACTAGCTGCTATTGTGGCAGCCATGGCAATTGTGGTGGCTATGGAGGGCTACCCATGTGAAAATGGGGTTTTTGGTATGTTCTTTACTTGGTTGCAGCTGGTTTGGCTTCCCTTGGCTCCATGCCTCAGGGCCCTGGCAGGGCCTGGGGTGGTGGTGGCAGCTTGCCTAGTTGTAGCTGGGTTAGGCTTTTTTGGGCTCCACGCCTCAGGAGAAAATCTCCTAGGTTCCAGACACACTTATCCTTGCTCCCATCATGTAGCAGCAACCCAGTTTCCCTCAATTTTTATTTATTTTAAATTAATTTTAATGGAGAAATAAAAATTGTTTATATTCATATTGTGTAACATGATTTCGAAATATGCATATATTATAGAATGGCTAAATCAAACTAATTAACATATGCATTACCTTACCTACTTTAAGAAAATTGTTTTTTGTGGTTAGAACACTTAAAATCTACTCTCAGCAATTTTCAAGAATACCTACTGTACATTGTTATTAACTATAGTCACCCTGTTGTACAATAGATCTCTTGAACTTATTCCTCCTGTTTAACTGAAATTTTGTGGTTTTTGACCAACATCTCCCCAATTCCACCCCTTGCTCTAGCCTTTGGTAACCACCATTCTATTCTGTTTCTGTGGGTTAGAGTCTTTTTAAGTTTCCACATGTAGGTGAGATCATGCGGTATGTCTTTCTGTACCTGGTTTATTTTATTGAACAATGTACTCCAGGTTCATTTATGTAGTCACAAATGACAGGTTAACTTTCTTTTTTAAGATTGTATAGTATTCCATTGTGTATGTATACCACATTTTCTTTATCCATTTACCTGTTGGTGGACATTTAGGTTGATTCCATATATTAGCTGTAGTGAATAATGCTGCACTGAACATAGGCATGCAGATCTCTCTTCAACATACTATTTTCATTTTCTTTGAATATATATCCAGTAGTGGATTGCTGGATCATATAGTAGTCCCCCTATTAACTGGGTTCAATCACACTTGGAGGTAAGTTACCCCATTCTCTGGCTGTTGAGTCAGCAGCATGAGTAGCCCAAAAGAGTCTTTTTGTTTCCTGTTGGAAGTATCCTGCACTGGGCACCAGGACCTTCAAATACATTAAGCCCAAGGGCATGGAGATGGGAAGCAAACATTCTTCAACTGGGCTAGTAGGTGTAATGGTGAGAGGGGCAACTCCTTGCTATACTCCTTAGTTTCAAGACCCATGTATTCTTTTTATTAATTTATCTTTTATTATTATTATTAATTTTTGTTGTTGTTGTTGTTGTTGGCTGGCTGATACAGGGATCAAACCCTGGACCTTGGTGTTATCAGCACCATGCTCTAACCAACTGAGTTAACTGGCCAGCCCCTTATGTATTCTGACTGTAGGAAAATGGCACCTTAGATTGGCTTCTGCACCTGTTCTTTTCCTAATGAACTATAAGAGCCTTCAGGAGGTCATTCCACTGTTCTGTCAAGCCAGATACTTCTGGGTTATGAGTTGTGTAGTAAGGCTGGTAAATTCCAAGGGCATGAACCCACTGATGAACTTTCTTTGCTATAAAATATGTCCCATGGTCTGAGGCAATTTTTTGGTGGGATAACACATTCTGTGAGTCCAACAATTGTTGCTAGCAGAAATGCTATGGGCAAGACAGACAATTCCATACCTAGAACACATGTGTATGCTTATTAAAGCACTGCTCCTTCTGTGATGATAGAAGGAGCCCTACATAATCAATCTGCCATGGTCTTCCTGGTGAGTAGTGCCATATTGGTCTTTGCTATTGACGGGTTGGGCACTCAGCAGTGGTGGAAGCCAGATCATTCTTGGTAAGAAGACCTCGTTATGGACTCTATCCATGGTGCCATGGCCACTTTGAGTGTGGGCCCATTTAGCAAGCACTGGGTAGCAGGGAAAGCGTCTGACATTCAAAAGATGGGTGGTCTTGTCCATCTGATTACTAAGAAAGGTAAACTCTGTGAACATTTACATGGGACACAAATATCTTCATACTCTGTACCTAGGTTCATCCTCATTTTGCCCCCAGATTTTCTGGTCACCAATTTTCTAACTTTGTTCTTTCCAAATTCCTTACTAGCCTGCCAATCTTTAATCACTGCTCTTGAGCTGATGTTGATCCATACCTCAGGCCATCTCTCCTTCCACTCAAAATGGACTACCAGATGTACTGCTCAATTTTTTACTCACTGAGTGAGTTTTCCTTCAGGGCTTTCCAGGGCCAACACCAAGAGGAGCTGTTTTGCAGTGGCCCTAACTCTGGCTAGTGCTGCAGATTCGTCTTTAAACCAAGCCTGTGCTTCCCTCTCTCCATTAACTGGGAACTTCCCATAAGCCTATAGGTATAGGTTGAGGAGAGGGGGTGAAACAGTAAGGGCAGTACCATGGGAGTCTGGCCTCATGCAGTTCGTTAGTGCTCTCTAGTCCTGCTTGAGCTTAGTTCCCTGTATGCTACTTCCATTTTACACTGAAATTCTGTAGTGCACATCCAGTTTTACAGTTTGGTAGCAAATAATACCCGGTTAATGATGGGCAGTGCTGTAGGTCAAATATTTAGTCTCTAGCAGGCACAGTGGCAATTCAGGGGCTGCTTTTCGAATGGAGAATAGCTTTTGACAGAGGAGTACACGTCCTTATTCCAAAGCTCTAGGTAATCTGCAATGTGATTATACTAATAGTACTTACAAGAGACTCCATACAGCATCTCTGTTTGTCACAACACCACATCCTGAATCTGCTGCAGAGCCCTTTCTTACTTTGGGCTCCACTAACATTGGCAGCCTTATGGGTTACGTGGTAAATAGGTTGGAGTAGCATGCCCAAATGTGTGTTACCTCTAAAATTCAAAGAGGCCCTCCAAACATTGTTGCTTCTGGTTTCATGGCAAAAAGTGCAAGGTGCATAATCTTGTCTCTTTCTCTTAAAAATAGATACCATGTCCCTAGACAGTAGCGGGGAGGCCGCTACTGCTGCTGGAGACTGTTGCTGCAGGCTGTTGCTCCCAGGGCCCCGGGACTCTCTGGGAGGCCACCAACGCTGCTGCTGGAGGCTGCTGTAAGCTGCTGCTGCTGCTGAGGAAGCTGAGGACTGAGCTCATGTCGTCTGCCAATGGCTCCCAGGATCTTTCCCAAGTACCTAGCTTGTGGACTTGTATGTGAGGGGTCTGGTGACCCAGCCAGACATGTGAAGGGTCTCGTGACCCAGTCTGGCATATAAGAGGTCTGTGACCCAGTCTGTACAATGGGTTTGAAGGGTTTGTTGGCCCTAACCCGACCATAAAATTGGCTACGTCGGCAGGATTCCGACAATTGCCCTAGCAATACACCTTCAGTCAAGGGTCTCCGGGTCTACAACCTGATTTAAGTCTGAAAACTGGGTAAGAGGCTGTGAGTGTCCACTATGGAGACTTGAGTTTGGTTTCTGCTCAGCAGATGGGGATCAATAGCCATCATCACAGATCCCCACATGTCAAAATACTGTCAATCCTTTGCTGTGGGCTATTACAGTAATTGTGCCCACCTGATTTAACACAGTTCAGCATTGCCACCTGGTTTCTTCCACTATTCCCATTGAGATCAAGGGACCTAATTCCTAGGTAGTATCTCTCACCATCATCTCTAGCCCACAAAGGACAGTTGTCATAGAGCTCTTCAAAGATGACGCCTCTGTTACCAATACTTTGATGAAGGGAGTGTCCTCCAGGCCCTCTTGGGAGTAATGGTTAGGGGACGTCTGAGTAAGATACATTAATAAATAATCCATTCCAATATCCCCATTTTCCTGAGTCTTCAGATGGCTTCTTGAGTATGTCTTCCTCTATATAGCAGTGAGCATCAGAAGCACCTGGAGGGCTTGTTAAAACATGAATTGCTGGACCCCAGTGCTGGAGTTTATGATTAAGTAGGTCAGGCTGGGGCCTAAGAACTTACATTTCTAACAAGTTACCAGGTGATGCTGATGCTGCTGGTCCGTGAACTACTATTTGAGAACCACTGTTTTATAGCACAGTTCTCAAACTTGGCTGCATATTGGATCACCTGGGAAATTTTAAAAGATACTGATGCCTAGGATCCAACATGAGAGATTATCATTTAACTGGTATGGGTGCTTGGCCTGGGATTTCTTTAAGTGGCTTTATTGGCTATATTTAACATACAATGAACTGCATATTTTTAGTATACAATTAAGTTTTGACATACGTATACACCCATAAACCATACCCGCAATAATGATAATACATCCATCACTTCCAATTGCTCAGTCCATCTCTCCCTTCCTCCTGCTCCTCCCTGTCTCCCAAACCCCTGACAGGTCCCCAGGTCCCCCAGGCCCCACCATTAATCTGTTTTTGGTTATGATGGATTAGCCTGGATTTTCTAGAATTTTATATAAATGAAATCATATGCACCTTTTCTTCTTGTTTTGGTCTTGCTTCTTCCCTTTAATATGATTATTTTGAGATTTCTCTACCTTTTTGCATATATCAATAATTTATTCCTTTAAAAATGTGGTTTAATCTTTACACTTTACATGACCTCGAGGTGGTCTTGGATAACCTTTTGAGATTGTCTTTTACATAAATTCTTTTTATCACAGGTGGTATTCTATTGTATGGATTTACCATACTTTGTTTATTCATTCACCTGTTGATGGACATTTGGGTTGTTTAGAGTTTTTGTTTATGCACATCTACTTTCATTTCTCATGAGCAGATTTCTGTGATAAGGGTGAAAAGTCAGAAAACCTTTATCACAGCTTTGAGTCCTTCTCTTCTATGGCCGCAGAGCAGTTTGGCTGAGGACCAAGCCAGCTGCTGACAGTATGGGTTACAGAGTTGAGGTGCCAAGTGAAGGTACAATATGATATGATAAGGGCACTACAGGACGGAGAGGAAACCTGAGAAACAGGATGGAAGCATTTGGACAGATGTGAGCAAGGCTGAGAACTTCAAACTCCCAAATCCTCTTGAACTTTCTCAAGTGGTGGAGACAGCTCACCCTCATACCCACCCCCCTTCCCAACCAGCCTTCCGCTGTGTAAAGGTCGCTCAGTGACTTAATCTGGGGCATTTACCTTATGAGCTGATGCCATTTCTCCTGGGGACCCCCCCTACCATACCCCCTTGCCTCTGGATCTTAAGAGGAGTTAATGTATTCCAACATAAACCAACTGAACCTGGCCCAGAAAGAGATAGTCTCTTGCCAGTTTATATCAGCAGGAGTTAGGGAATATGGAAATGTTAACACATTTAGGCTAGACCAAGGAAACAAAATATAAGATTGGATCAGGCTACATGTATAAATATGGATGCATTTGCCTGGTGTGGTTTTCTCCAAAGACAGATACACAATATCTCCCATCCCTTCTATAAGTGGCCTGACACTCCTCACATTGAAAGATGGGGTCTATGTCCCCTCCCCTTGAATCCAATAGAGTACAACCAAAGTGATGCTATGTGATATCCTAGGCAAGGGCATAAAGGGGAAGCAGGGGAGAGCGGATGGCAGAGGGGAGCCTGCCTAGATCTGACTGCCCACCCTGACCTTCCAGTTTCCTGCCTGGCCTTTAAATAACCCTCTCTTAGGTGTCTTGAAACTTCTCCTTGCTCTGATTCCAGAGAGGTTATTTTTCATGTATTCACTCAACAAATTTAGCATCTATCATGCCAGGCACTCGGATGGGAATAGGGCATAGAAGATGACCTCAGCAGGATCCCAAGTTGCAGAAACTATATGTGTCCTAACAACACAGTGCAACCTGAGCCACAGTAGAAGTCTGGTCAGGATGGAAAAAGGTAACGAGGTGAGGTCAGGGAAGGCTTGTGGGAGAGGAGACCCCTTAGCTGAGTCTAGAAGGACATGTATGAACTCATCAGGTGGAGAAGATGGAACGGGCAAGTGTGATGGTGGGAAGGTGTGCTGGGCAAGAGGGAACAGCTCCGGGTTAAGGAAGGAAAGCATGTGGAAGATGGCAATCAATGGAGATGAGCAATGCTTAGGGAGTGGAGCTGAGGGTGAGAGGGGAAAGGCAGTGTACCAGACTGCAGAGATCGGCCTGGGGGGCTAAATTTTCAATTCTCTAGTTCATGATATAAAACGTTCCTTAAAAAAAAAAAAAAAATCAAGGCTTATAACCCCAAGGTTTTGGGTTCAGATCCTATACCAGCCAGCTGCACAAAAAAAAAAAAAAAAAAAAAAAAAAAAGAAAAAAAAAAGAAAAAAGGGGGGGGGGGGGGCTGATAAAAAAAAGGCCCAGGGTTTGATTCCTGTGCCAGCCAGTTGCCCCCCTCCACCCCCTGCCAAAAAAAAAAAAAAAAAAAAAAGAAAAGGAAAAAAGAAAAAGAAAAGAAATCAGCTGGCCAGTTAATGCTGAAAACACCAAGGTTTCCCTACAGGCCAGCTGCCAAAAAAAAAAAAAAAAAAAGAAAAGAAAAAGAAAAAAGGGGGGGGGGGGTGCTGAAAACAAAAAGGCCCAGGGTTTGATTCCTGTGCCAGCCAGTTGCCCCCCTCCACCCCCTGCCAAAAAAAAAAAAAAAAAAAAAAGAAAAGGAAAAAAGAAAAAGAAAAGAAATCAGCTGGCCAGTTAATGCTGAAAACACCAAGGTTTCCCTACAGGCCAGCTGCCAAAAAAAAAAAAAAAAAAAATCAGCAGATAGCAAAGGTAGAACTTTCCCTCTGAGCATAATCTCAACAGTGGGTTGGAGAGCACCAGACACTAACAGATGCCAGGTGGCTCTGGTGTCACTTGACCTTTTGTATTGTTTTACTTCCCTGTTCAGGGAACATTTTACAAATTTCAATAAGCTTCTTGTAACAAAAGTTACAAGAAATAAAAAAACGTGTAACTTTTAAAGAAAGCAAGGAATTACATCTTATTGTGTCTTTTCTGTCTTCAGATGATTTTAAATATTTTGCTTCATTGAAGAACTATTCAGAGAAAAATAAAGTGTGGCAATTTACACGTCAAACACACTCTCCTGTTACCTTGATACATTTGAAGAGTCGCAGTTTTTACTGGCCTTTTTTCTGTTGACCATGCGAGGTGCACACTGTGTAAATCATACCTTTGCAGTTAAGCTCATGCTGTTGTGGTTGCCCCCAGTGCTGTAGGCTCCTCTCCACTTGTGCTAAGCCTGGCTATGCCTCAAGCCTCTGTCCACACTCAGTGCTTCTGCAAGTCTTTGCTCGGCTACCTCCCTTTCCCAATTGCATTCTGTTCCTTTAATGTCTGTCCTACACAATCCGCGCTAAGTCATGAGGTCATTTGTATTATTTTCTTATAGACGCACCCTTTCTCTATCCTGCGCATCCCTCTTATGTTCCTTCCGCTTTACTCTGCCCCGCCAAGCAACGAATGGGTGTGCAGTGGGTAGTAAGTGCTCAATAAATATTTGAATGAAAAACTAAGTTTGCGGCACTTTGTATAGAGGATTTGAAGCTTCCTCTGTTCAGGCGAAGTGATTTAGGCAGTCCTGGGGCAGAGACGGAGGGGACATGGAAAGCTCCGACAGCCTCTGCGACGCAGCTGCAGGTAAATGCGGGTTGGCAGGACGTTAAGAGATTAACACGTAAAAGGTGTGTTTAGAGTCTTTTATTTAAGATCACAGGCCTGATGTCCACAATCTCTATCACTACAGTAGTGAAAACAGAAGAGTGTTTAAGATCTCCAGTGAAAGGACTAGAGGTTTGTCGTGGTGTACGCACTCAGGGAGAGATGAGATTCAGCCACGTTGCCGATACGGTAGTGATTGTACGGATTGTTGTATCAATACGACACCAACACAGCTCGACCACAGGTCCTCCCGCTCAGCGCCGGGGAGGACCAGCCTGGCTCCGCAGGGAGGATCCGGCGCGAGAGCCGCGCTCCCGGGCTCGCGATGGCGCGCGGGCTGGCGGGCTGCGCCTCTGTCCCTTATTGGCTGGAGCGGGCGTGGCGCCGGCCAATCGCAGGCCCCGCGCTTGCGCACGTGAGGGGGCCGGCCCGAGGCTTCTCCGGGTTTGTGCCGGGGCTGCGGGAAGGGCGCGGGACGCTTTCTTGTGCTTTGCTCTGTGGCCCTCGCCATGTGGACCACCCTGAGGTCAGCCCTGCGGCCGTGCGCCCGCGCCGCTGCCCCTCGGCTGCGCGCCTATCACGGGGACTCCGTGGCCACGCTGGGCACCCAGCCGGACTCGGCCTCTGCCGTCTACCAGGTAGGCTGGCTGAGCGGCCCGGGCCTGGAGATTCCTCCACCTGTCCTCCAGTGCCGGACCGAGGGGACTAGGCGCTGGCCGGGACTAGGAAGCGGGTGGCGGGTGGGCGCGCTTGAACGGCTGCTGTTCTTTTCTCTGGAGCCCCAGTCATGATTCTGGGACTCACTAGGGAGTCAGGAAGTTTGAAGAAGAAAATCGTTTCAGATCAAATACATTTAGTTCACTCTTGGAATTGGCACGGTACTTTGTGTCTTTGAAATCAGTGGTTCTCAAAACCTGACTTAGCATTGTCACGTGGGGAGCTTGTTGAATATACAGTTGCCTGAGCTCCACTCTGGACCTTCTGGGTCTCTGGGATGAGGTCCGGGTGTTTGCATTGTTCATGAAGTTCTTAGGGGACTGGTAGTAGCCGGCTTTGGGAACCACTGGCCTAGCACATTTAACCCTGGGCCGTGCTTACCAGACTTAAGTTAAACAGTTGGTTATATTAAGAAAGACTACTTATGCCACAGTATCTTTGAGTGGATTTTCTTGGAATTGAGAGATGCCACAAAGTCAAAGAAACATCTTACAGCTTGTGAAATATCAGAGCTGATAAATTTCAGTCTTGTCCTGTGGTTTCTAAGCCTATGCAGATAACATTCAAATTGTGCAAGTAACACAATTATTTGTCAGGAGAGAATGTTGAATTCAGAAACATTCAGTGGTTACTGTGGTCTATGCACTATTTTAGGCGTTTGGTATAGGAGTGTATGAATGGAACTTATAATTTTGTGGGTAGCATGGAAGCAGGTAACTAGTGCATTGTTGTAAGTGGTATCTAAAATCTGAAAAGGTGGTCACGGAAAGCTACAGGTAGGAAGGAGTGGGTGGGATGGATCTTGGTTGAGTAAGAGCTGGCCAGGTTCAGGGTGGAGGATGGAAGATGAGATTGTACAAACCAAGAGAGTTAGAAGGACACAGACAGTGAGTTGTGAAAGTGTACAGTGGGTGTGAGGAGTTGGAAGTCACGGCCAGGATGTGGAGTAGCATCTGGAGATGTCGTGTAGTGAACAATCCCAAAATCTCGGTGTCCAAAAGAACAGACACTTATTTTTTGCTCCTGGATCTGTGGGATGATTGTGGCAGTTCTGCTTCAGGCAATGACAGGTCTGCTCTACTTGTTTCTTGTTCCAGGATCCCGACTGAAGGAGCAGTGGCTACTGGGGGATGCTCTTCTCATAGTGAAGGGCTGGGACACAAGAGGAGAGTATGGAAACACTTGGTCCCTCTTAAACTCTCTGCTTGGAATTGATACGCTGACTTTTGCTCATATTCCACAGGTCAGACCAAGAATATGAGCAGACTCAAAGACTGGGGTGGGGAAGTATAGTCTTCCACCGTGAACTGTGGCAAACGTGGAAGGAAGGAAGGATTCTGAACAAGTAATGCCGTCTACCTCATGGCCTAAGATGGCTGCTTAGACTTTATTATGTCTGAGTTCCATGAATAGGCCAAGGGGCACCCTCACTTGCTTGTCTTCTTTTTTAGGAGCCTATTTAGATGGCATACCCAACAACTCTGCCTAGTCATGTGGCCATATCTAGGATATGTTACCTTCTCCAGTTGGGCATGTTGCCAGCTTGAATAAAATAGGATTCCATCATCAAGGAAGATGGGAAGAAAGGATACGTATAAGCAGCTAATAGTCTGTGCCACAGATAATTAGTAGCATGGAGAGAGTGGGTGTGCTCTCATTAAGTAATGTTGGCTGTGAGAAGATCTCACTTAGGTGTACCCTCATCTCCAGGGACCTCCAGGGACCTCCAGCTACAAGCAGTAAACTTTGATGCAAACATACCCATAAAATGATAGAGCCATGCCATGGATGAGAGATGATACATAGCAGTTCTATTTCCTAGTGCCCTGGCCAAGCCCAGTTGCCCTTTGCCCAATTTTGCTAGTCTCTAATTTTAGAACAGTAGTGTGTACTCATGCTCTCACTTCTCCCACCACCATGTGTTCCAGAAAACCTTGGCAGTTAGTGACAGTTTCCCTTATTTCTTAACTGGGAGGCTGGATTAGCTAGGGTAAGGATCCCTCGCATAACTAGTTTTGAGTGGTGCTCTTCTGAATTGGGCAGTGTTGTTGGCTGCAGTGATTGTCCCTTGGGGTTTGAATGCTTGTCTTTTTCTGTATGTGTGTGAACTGTTTTTCATCAGCTCTGAACTTTGTTTTTTTTTTTTTTAAAGATGACCGGTAAGGGGATCTTAACCCTTGACTTGGTGTTGTCAGCATCACGCTCTCCCAAGTGAGCTAACTGGCCATCCCTATGTAGGGATCTGAATCTGCGGCCTTGGTGTTATCAGCACCACACTCTCCCAAGTGAGCCACAGGCCGGCCCTACCTCTGAACTTTGGTGCCAGAGGTTTGCAGAGTAGGTAGGAGACTGGAAGATACATTGCAGGTGGAGGGGAGGTCACCTAATCTTGATGAGATGGAGGTGAGAGGGTAGGAAATAAAAAACTAAAGGTACACCGGAATCTCATCAGCCTGTAAATCTATAAGGGAAGAACTCGTTAAAAGGGATGCATTCAGCACTGTGGGAAACATCTATATGACAAACAGAACATTTCAGAAGAGAAAAGAAGGTAGAACTTATGTTTCAGAAAAGACATAAGAAACATATCTGCCAGTTGTGAGTGTATAGACCTTACTACATAGGGTCCTATTTAAATAAACTGTATGACTCGGTTAGAGCACAGCCTTGTTTGCTGGTTTTTTATTTTTTGGTGGGCTGGCCGGTGTTGGGATCTGAACTCTTGACCTTGTTGTTATAGAGCACAGCCTTTAACACCAACGGTAAGGATTCAGATCCCCATACTGGCCAGCCACCAAAAAAAAATAAAATAAAAAACCTTGTAAAATTAAATCTATCTGACAGTTGGGGAAATGTCTTCACTAATTGGATATTTGATGTTATTAAGAGATTATTCATATGTGATAATTGTCCTTATCTCTTGGAGGTAGAGAAATTCTTAAAGTGTTATGTCTAGGATTTCCTTCAAAATAATTCAGGAAGAAGGGCATGAAGGAAACAACTTTGGCCATGTATGGATAACTGTTGAAGTACATTGGGTACGTTTGGTTCATTATACTAGTCTTTTTACTTTTGTATATGTCTGAAAATTGCCATGAAAAAAAGTTACCAACAATAATGACGACAAACCATAGAGGAGTTGAAAATGTTAGAGAACCCCTTGACTCTTTGGAAGGCAGCTATGCTCACCACTATACCACCAACGCCCCCTTGACTCTTTAATTTGCCATAATGCAACCCTGTTGTGTTTCTTTTCTAGTGGTGTTGAGCTATGCAGGACTGAACAGGAGATAGTATGTCATAACGATGATGGACTTGCTGGACAAATAGCACTACATAATGTTTCTGAAAAAAACCTTTCCTTATCAATTTTAAACAGAGAACATAGAATTGTTTCTAAGTTGGGCCGGCCTGGTGGCGCACTGCGCTAGTGCGCCGCTTGGGAAGCGCGGAGGCGCTCCCGCCGAGGGTTCGGATCCCACATACAGACCGGTTCCCGCTCACTGGCTGAGCGAGGCACGGGGGCAACACCGAGGGTTGCGATCCCGTTGCCGGTCCCGGTCCGGTACGGGGGCGACACTGAGGGTTGCGATCCATTGCCAGACACGGAAAAAAGACAAAAAAAAAAAAAAAAAAAAGAATTGTTCCTAAGTAAATGTGTTAACCTTTCATACACCTTGCTGATAATAGGTACTCAGATTTTTTTTCTTCAGTACCACTAAATTCTTTTTACTGAACATGAGGAGACATGTTGAACAATAAACTTGACAAGTCCTGTTGGCCTATCTTTTCTAACAGTGTATTTGTCAAGGTGTCTTTCAGTCCTGACTACTTGAAAGTGAAGAGGCACAAGGGTTGACAGTTTGGATGAGGTTTATTTCCAGAAATTCTGCCTACACTGTTGCTGGCCCTTCCTGTTCCCTATGGATTCTTAAGGTTAAGTTTTCCGGAACACTTAGACAATTAGGTGGGTTTTTAACCTTGGGAGTAAGTGTAAAATGGACAAGAATAGACTGTAAGCACAAAACAAAAACAAAAAATATGAGTTTACTTATGCAGTGGAATAAATCTGCTTTTTTCTCCATTTAGCAACATTGTTTTATCAGCCCTTTTTCTCACCCACGTGTTGAAAGGTGGTTAATAAGCAGTGCACGTGGGAGTACAGGGCCAATATCAGAGTAGTGCACCTGTCTCTCAGCCAAGGGTCAGGGTGAGAGAGCCCCAAAGAGAAGATGCCATTCGGTGACAGCTGTGGAGATGGCTGCCGACTCCATTTCCCAGAGCCCTTCTCTGCCACACTGGTTTATACATGAGGACTTTCCCTTACAACGCCTGTCCCTCTGAAAGCTTGGGCTCTCTCAGATGAAAAAGATGTTCAGGACACAGGCTTCACTTACAAGGAGTGGTTTCCCCTCAGGAGAGACCCTTAATTCAGAGGTTCTGAAAGACTGCGCTAAGTCCCTTTATACATTTCAAGTGATATTATACAAGCTGCTCTAATGTCATCTCTTGGTGACAGGCTGAACAGACATATTCTGGTGTACAGCTTTGTTTCCATTTGAGATAATTCATAAATTGAAGAATTTCTGCATTTGCTATATGTGAATGAAAAAGAGATCTTTCACGTGGGTTTAATATAACAGAGCAAAGTTCTTGGCTTCCTCTGCTTCATGTCATTAATATCAACAGATATGGTAATCTGAAAAAGTTTCTGTGGTAAGAAGGGGGATTTTTACCTCTTACCAAACCCCTTCTATTTGGAGTGTTCCCAATTGGCCCTGAGTGGAAACACAGAAATGGACATTGTAGGCCAGTGTTTGTCTATTTTGGTTGTGTTTGAATCATCTGAGGAACTTTTAAAGCTCCTAATGCCCAGGCCACACCTACAGTCAGTGACATCAGAATCTTAGGGTAGAATCAGGCATCAGTGTTTTTGTTGTTATTGTTTTTTGTTTGTTTTTTAAAAGCCCCACTAAGTCCAGTGTAGAGCCAAGGTCAAGAACCACTGTTTGAGGCCGATTCTTGAGCTAAGTCCCCAGCAGGTACTTTTCCCTAGGATGCAGGGCTTTGTGGGATTAGAAGGGAAGTAGCTCACTGGGCTGTCAGACAGAGATGGTCCAGGGGTCGGGACCTTTCTACTCTGGGACAGAGGTTCTTTCCCTAAAACCTTGCTGCTTCCCTCATTTTTATTTTTCTGGGTTTTGCAGAGCAAGAGAATAGCAGAAACCATGACCTCAGGAACTCTCGGAGCTGTAGAAAATAGGAAAAAATAAAGTCCCACTGTAAAGAGACTATAAATTCATCTAATTTTGAACAGCTGAGAAGTTGTTTAGCATTCTGTCACATAAAAGGAACTGAATAACCAGAGATGCTAATCACATTATGGGGAACAAAATGTGTTCGTGGGACAAACTCTGAATTTTCAAAAACGATTAGCTATTTAAGTATTGTTCTAAAGTAATATGCTGACCAAGTAATATGCTGTATTTAAAAATACAGAAGGGTGAAGAATTAATCTGCTTCTCACTGTTAATATTTTCATATTAACATTAATATTAATATTAATAACCTTAAACATAAAATAGGATCTTTTTTTTTTTTTCCTTTTTGTCTTTTTTTTTTACTGACCGGTAACGGGATCGCAACCCTCGGTGTTACGCCCGCACTGCGCTCAACCAGTGAGCGGAAACCCGTCTCCACATGGGATCCGAACCCTCGGCGGGAGCGCCTCCGTGCTCCCAGGCGGTGCACCAGTGTGCCACCGGGCCGGCCCAAAATAGGATCTTTTTAAAAGTTTTTTTTATTCTGGGCTTTATTTGTGAGTGTAATTTGTCAGTAAGCAAGTATTTCTGCATTGGTTCAAATATCAGGATAGTGACCGATGGGACAGGAAAAATAAGGTGGCATTCTAAACCTCAAAAAGCTTATATTCCTTAAACTATGAAAACAAATAGAATCAATTAAGTTCAGTAGATGTCTAAGGAAGAAAGATGTTAATGTGGGCAGGAGTTGCCAGAAATGGCTTTGGGGATGAGATAAAACATGAATTAGGCTTTAAAAGAGGGGTAGGATTTGGAGAGATGGACCAGAGAGGGGTGGTGTTGGGAAAGAAGCGCTTGAGTGTAGGCAGGTATTTGTCTTCTCAAGGATGGCGTGGCCCCGTGTGGAGACCGCATGGTGGGGGGTGGCCCAGTGTGGAGGCCACGGCATGGACTGATGTTTTTCTTCTCCCTTACTTTGGTAAAAAGATAATTGCTTTCTAATATTCCTCTCCCTCTCCTTTGTTTCTGTTTTAGGAGAACTATGAACAGATGAAAGCACTAGTAAATCAACTCCATGAACGAGCCCGGTATATAAGACTAGGTAAACACAATATGTGTTCTTCAATTTATCCTTTTACTTAAGGTGTCCTTTTATAGTTGCTGGTTTAAGGAAAAAGTAGTAGCATTAAGCTTTCGACTCTTTGACTAATGATGCGTTAGTTGGTATGTTGACATTTTATTTGATTTTTTTCCTATTACTTGGCCAGTTTTTCTCCTTGTAGAGCACTGCCACTATTTGGGGGAAAAGTAACAACTCATCAAGGTTTTTTTTTTTTGGCAGCTGGCCAGTGTGGGGATCTGAACCCTTGATCATGGTGTAATATCGTGCTCTAACCAACTGAGATAACTGGCCAGCTTTCAAATTCATCGGTTTTAAACTATTGTTTTTTAAGGTTTTATTTCACTCGTATCATCATACTGAAATTTTTGTTCCACTTTAAGCGACTAAAACAATTCCTGTTCATTAGTCATATTCATACTATATATTAAATTTTGCATAATGATACCTTTTCTGCTGTTATATAGCTTGGAAATAATTTCTAATGGGTTTATTGTTAATTAAATAAGTTGCATTTCCTAAAAGCTTTGCAAGTTGTCATTATTTCCTATTTTTAAATTGTGGACATAAAGGACATTCTTTTGCTCAGAAGAAATTGCATCATAGAGAGGGCGATACCATATATTATGATGAGATATATTATTCTGTTGTGCTGCTATTGATATGTGTCATTTTTATTTTAGAAGGCCATGTGACTTGAAACTAATAGCCATTTTCAAAATAAGATTCTTAATATATTACAAGTAACTAATTTAGAAGGAGCTATATGAATTTTATAGCCTTAATTTAAAAACGGCTCTCAGTAGTCTCATGAATAGGATCTGTCTTATTTGTAAACCTGCAGTTTAAGGGTATTGTTGCTTTCTTAGGTACGATCTTATCATAACCAGAGGACTCAACAGTAGAAGTAATTAGGCAAATAATTCAGAGAAATGCTGATGGATTTCTCTTTAGTTAAATAAAAATATTATTTATATTATGTTTTTTCTTTGAGGCAAGGTAATTGATTAATGGCAGATGAACAGAGACACCATCTAAAGTTGTCTATTCACTTGTGTAGTGTATTAGGGAACAAATCAGGCCACTATTTTGGTCCTTTGCAGAATTTTGATAGTGGTGAGCTGGATGGGTTTGTTATTCTAATAATTAACTTTGATCAAATTATTTAATCCCTCTAGTAAATTTTTAGTATCTCATTCATATCTCAAGTATGAGACTTAGGAGTGTGTCTGTGAATTATATGTGTTATTCATGCCAAGCACACATTTCTTACTTCTTTTGACTTAACAGATTGATTAAAATTACTAGAAAAGAACAGAAAATAGACTTATTTAGAATATCTTGGTTGTCTTTTTACTATAGCAGTTTAATCAAAATCCATTAAATCCTCTAAAAGTTACTACAACACAGGCAGATGTGAAACTTAGTATGGGGCCAAGAGACCTCATTCACATGGCAGTAATTGCTCCCATTCTAGCTGTGAGGGTACTGGGGAGTTGTTTTTTTTTTTTTTAAAGAAAGCTATAAACTTCATACAGCTCCTTCTAAGGTACTTGCAATATGTTAAGAATCTTATTTTGAAAATGGCCGGTACTTGGTCTCTTTGGTTTCAAGTCTTAGAAATCCAAATCAAACTTGTTTAATCCAGAAAACAGCATTTATTTGTTCTTGTAACCAAGGGGAAGGTAGAGTTGACTGGATCCAATGGCTCCAACACCTCCAGGACTTACTCTTTTTCCCACCATTTCTCATATCAGCATCTGTGTTGGTGTGTGGACCTTACTCTCTTCAGACTTCTCTATGAGGCAGGGAGCTAGGTCTCTGGAGGCCCAGCAATTACATTCTGACAATTTACAATCTGAAGAAAGAGATGGTTATCCTTTCAGCTCCAATTTGGAAAGTTCTGATTTGTCTGCTTGGGTCACATGTTCCCTCCTTGGCCCAGTCACTGTGTCCAGGGGTTACTGTAACTGTGCCATATGGACCCATGCTCATCCAGAGCTCAAGGAAACTGGCTGGTAGCTAGTGGCACTTTGTGGTGGTGAAAGTACTGTTTTCAGGAAAAGGAAAGCAAGCAGTCAGAAGCAATGGATGTCAGTTATGCTGGCCTCAGACTTCCCTAATGTTACCCCCACTTACTAGGGGTGTGTAAATGGAGGGTTAACTTGTAAAAACAGGGTCGTGGACATTTGCCATTCTTTTTGACGAGGCAACTCTTGAATCCCTGTTCTTGTATGGGAAAATGATGTTAAAAAGTTGAAGCGGGTTTTTATGTTTTGGGTATGATTTGAGGGGCAGAATACCCTGGGTTGGCTTTTCAGAGAGATATCTGGATCTCATACTCTTGAAATCATTTTATTTTTTATTTTTTTAAAACCATTTTAGATTAGGGCATTGTCTCTAGAAAAAGAACCAAAACTCTTACTGAAATAAAAACATGTTTTGTTAGGAGTGATAACAATAGTTATGCCTAATATCATAGTTTGATTTGATGAATTGACCATTCCCCTTGGATATCAAGATAGGTGGGTTTGAATCAGTGAGGGAGTGAAGAACCCTGTAGCATTGACACCTGCTGAGGATGGCAGGTCTGAACCAAGAGTGAAGGCTGCTCGTTCAAGGAGAGGAGAGGTGGGGAGTAGGGGGGAAAGGACAAACCTGTCCTTCACAGTTTTGCCTGGAATTAGAATTACTTTAATTTTATCTTTTTTTTTTTTTGTCTTTTTCCGTGTCCGGCAACGGATCGCAACCCTCAGTGTTGCCCCCGTACCGGACCGGGGACCGGCAACGGGATCGCAACCCTCGGCGTTGCTCCCGCGCCTCACTCAGCCAGTGAGCGGGAACCGGTCTGTATGTG
>NW_007727332.1:5233-12264 GCF_000696425.1 Galeopterus variegatus | reverse complement strand
CTCAGCCAGTGAGCGGGAACCGGTCTGTATGTGGGATCCGAACCCTCGGGCGGGAGCGCCGCTGCGCTTCCCAAGCGGCGCACTATCCAGTGCGCCACTGGGCCGGCCCCAGAATTACTTTAATTTTAAAGAAGATTAGATGTGTGATATAATTTTCTTTGCAACCTTAAGGCAGATTTAATCTTAAAAATATGCCATGTACCTCTTAAGAAAAAGAAATCCCCTTAGGTACAGCAAAGAGCCCTGGTTTGAAAAATAAAGTCATAGTTAGAAGCTTGTTTGAAATAGATATGAACCTATTTTTTCACCTAAATAAAGAAATTGGCTTTCTTAAAAGCTGAACATTTCATCCAAAGACTATATTAAGAAGAAATTCTTAGGCAGTGATAAGAATAAACATATTAAGGTACAGTTTGACACTTCTGTTCTTGCTCCCTTACCTTGGTTTGCTGAGAGTGGGTTAAATAGCCCCAAGATAACGAGTCCCTCAGCCCTCAGGTTGGATGGGTGAGGTTTGGTGCCCCTTTGACTTCAAGCAGTCTCTTTGGGTTACCTCAGTGGGCTCTTCAATAATTGTAATTTTCTTCGTCTGTCATGATGTGAGCAATGTTGGGAAACACTGAAGATAATCTCTGGGTCAAGATGCTAACATAAAGAGACACTTTAATTGCTATATAAGGTATTCAGCTCTCCTATTTACAGGCCTAAAAAGTTATGGGTCCTAATGGTACCTTTAGGTAAGTTTTACTGTGCTTATCATGGAAGTAATTTCTAAAATTATGCTTTTAACTGGTACAAATGAAGATAGGAATTTTTCAGATTTTACGTAGTATGTAATACAGTGCTAGATAAATGCAGTAAGTACTTAATAAATATAAAGATGAGGCAGTATTTTCAATGTATGTGTTGCAGAAAAAATACTGTGTACTTTGTTTAAGTAATTACTAGTGAATTCAGAACATGAGTGATATACTCTAGGATCAGGGATAGATTGATTTTTAAAAAACACCAGTTTCTTTACTTTAGAAATTGGCAGCTTATAAATTGAATGAATGATCTGAAAAATTGGCTTTTTCTCACAGGATATGTTGAACTTTTTAAAGTGCTATATTTTGAATTAAGTATTATATGTTTTTCTGGCATTAAGTTAAATGGAGACCTTATCTCATGTCAGTCTAATCTGCTCTGATCATGTTTTTATCACAGGAGGTGGTGAGAAAGCCCGAGCCCGGCACACATCAAGAGGAAAACTATTACCAAGGGAAAGAATCGACAATCTTATAGACCCAGGGTTGGTACATACCCAAGTGCTGACTTGGTGTTTTCTATTCCTGGTAGTTTGTTAGACAGTTTTGTAAATAACTGATTTTGGATTCTGGTGGTTATCATAAGATTCAACAACAAATGTTTATTGAGTGCCTCCTATGTGGCACTGTTCCAGGCACTAGTGATATAGCAATGAACAAAATAGGGAAAGACCTTTGCCCTACTGGAGTTTATACTGTGGCAGGGGGAGATAGAAAATAAACAATGAATATTGTAAATTATATAGTGTATTAGAGAGTGATAAATGTCTTGGGAAAAAGAGAAGGTAGATCCGGGTCAGGAAAAGAAGATAAGGGGCAAGTGGCAGTTTTAAGTGGGATGGTTAGCATAGGCCTCATTGAGATGGTGACATTTGAGCAAAGATTTGGAGGAGGGAAGAGAGAGAGCCCTATAAATATCTGGGGAAGGGGTGTGGCAGGCAGAGGGAATAGCCAGTGCAAAGGCCCTGAAGTGGGAGTCTGCCGGGTATGCTGATAGACTGAAGGAGTAGCCAGAAGGCAGCGTGGCTGGGGTAGAGGGAGTGAAGGGGATAGTAGTAGGAGATGGGGTCAGATTCTGTACAGCCTTGTAGGCTGTTGTAAGAGTTTTGGTTTTTACCCTGAGAGGAGTGGGGAGCTATTGTAGGGTTTTGAACAGGAGACTATTATGATCTGTCTGATTTATATTTAAAAAAAAAATATTATAGCCGCTGTGGTGTGAGTAGACTGTGGGCGTCAGGTATGGAAGCACTGCGACCAGTGAGAGAGCTATTGCAGTGACTGAAAGGAGACATGATGGGGACTTGGACTAGGGTGGTAGCAGTGGAGGTGGTGGGAGTGTCAGGTTCTGCATATATTGTGAAGACAGAGCCAACCCAATAGCATTTCCTGAAGGCTTGGATATGGGGTGAGAGGGGGAGAGAGGAGTAAATGAAGACTCCAAAAGTATTTTTTCTTATGACATGCACATGCACACCCAACCTGGAGAAGACAAACACTGTTAAGACCCAGTGTATGTCCTTCCAGACCATTTTTATGTGTATATGTATAACACCTACTTTTTTTAAAAAAAGATGGCATCATACAAAATGTGCTTTAGAACTCCCTTTTTCCCCACTTAATGTATCTCGAACATGTAAGTGAGAGGTAGAACAATACCGCGGTTAAGAGCCTAGACCCTGGGACCAGACTGCTTCTTAAAACCTCAGCTCTGCCACTTATTAGTTGTGTGACTTTAGACAAGCGACTTCATCTCTGTGTGTTTCAGTTTCCTCATCAGTAAATGGGGTTCATAATAGGATCCACCTCAGAAGGTGGTTCTGAGGAGTAAATGAGTTAGTGAATGAGTTAGTGTTTCTGAAGCCGTGAGAAGAGAGCCAGGTGCATGGTAAGTGCTACATAAATGTTAGCTGTTATTCTCTTTCCATATCAATAAACACATGTGTACTTTAAAAATAAGTACCTGCTGTTCTGTTTTATGGCTGTACCATATAAATCCTTAAAATATTCACAATGGATTTTGTTTTTGTTTTAGATATTCTTTTTTTTTCTTTTTTCTTTTTTTGGAGTGGCTGGCTGATACAAGGATCCAAACTCTTGACCTTGGTGTTACAAAGCTGTGCTCTAACCAGCTATGCCAACCAGCCAGTCCTTAGATATTCTTTTTATAGATTTTTTTGGGGGGGGCGGTTGTCTGGTAAGGGGGTCTCTAGATCTTTTTGTAGATTTTATATATAACATGCATATTTGAAACATTGTCCCATTAAAGAAAAATCTTTCCCTTTTCCTGTGTAACTGTTTAAATGTGTGTGTGTGTGTGTGTATTAAATGACATTAATTCAAGCAACGTCCTTTCTTCCCTTTAGATCTCCATTTCTGGAATTATCTCAGTTTGCAGGTTACCAGTTATATGGCAATGAGGAGGTCCCGTGTGTGTGTGTGTGTGTGTGTATTAAATGACATTAATTCAAGCAACGTCCTTTCTTCCCTTTAGGTCTCCATTTCTGGAATTATCTCAGTTTGCAGGTTACCAGTTATATGGCAATGAGGAGGTCCCCGCGGGTGGCATTATTACAGGCATTGGAAGAGTGTCAGGGTGAGTATTCTACCAGTGCTCAATAATGTGGTTCAGGGAGAAGACTTTGATGAGGTATAAGCATCCAGCACTAACTTTGCACATTAGCGTGCAAATTTTATGCTATATATATTATTTAGGACTGAGGCATCCTACCCAGTCCTGTACTAGATTCATCTGTGGAGCTTTAGAGACAAAAATAGAAGGGCAAAAAACACCAGCAAAGATTCTTGGGATCCAATGCAGACCTCCCTACTTAATCAGAATCTCCAGGGTGGGCTTGGTATGTATAGTTTTCAAAAGCTCTGCAGGTGATCTCTTGCTCATCTGGGGTGAAAACCACTGTCTTAGAGGAGTAGTTCTCTGACTGTTGTCCCTAGGTAGCATCAGCGTCACCTGCAAACTTGTTAGAAATGTAGATCCTCAAATCTTACCAGAACTACTAAATCGGAAACACTGGGGATGGGGCCCTGCAATCTGTGTTTTAACAAGCCCTCCTAATGTTCCCACTGTGAACTTAGGGAATCTAGATTTCTACATGTTTAATTTATTTGTATGAGCGTATATTTATATATGATTTCACATTTACCATTGATTACCTCCCATTGATTATTTGTCTCAGTCCTCACTACAGCTCTGTAAGAATGGGTACTATTGTGGTCATCCCATTCTACAGATAAGGAAAGAGCCTTAGAGAGTTAAGTAACTTGCCCACGATGAAGCCACTGGCAAAGCTTGACTCTCATCTCAGACAGTCTGACGGAGCCTGGCACAGTTGTTGTTGACTCGGCTTTTTTATTGTTCTTATTTATCTTTGTTGGAACATAGTAGATTGTACATATCCATGGGGCACAGAGTTGAATATCAATACATGTGTGCAATGTGGGATGCTCAAATCAGGATCATTAGTACATTCAACATTATACAATGTAATCATTTTTCATGTTCCTTTACCAATTCCTCCCTTTCTCCCCCTTCCCTTTTGCCTTTCCCACCTTTGGTAACCTCAGTTCTATTCTCTCCTTTTGAAAGTTCAACATATTATTGTGATTGCTGTATCTTTCTTTTTTTTTCTTTACTTATTGTTTACCTCCCACTTATGACTGATGATGTGATATTTCTCTTCCTGTGCCTGCCTTATTTCACTTAACATGATTTTCTCTAAATTCATCCATGTTGCTGTGAATGGCAGTATTTCATTTTTTTTTCTGGCAAAGTAGTATTCCATTGTGTTCATATGCCACATTTTCCTTATCCAGTTGTCTGTTCATCAACAGATATTTAGATTGTTTCCAATTTCTGGCCATTGTAAATAGACCTGTGATAAACATGGGAGTGCAGGTGTCCCTTCCACATAGTGATTTCCATTCCTTGGGGTATACACCCAGTAGTGGGATTGCTGGATCCTATGGCAGTTCTATCTGTAGTTGTTTGAGGAACCTTCATACTGTTTTCCATAATGGCTACACCAATTTATGGTCCCGTCAACAGTGTAGGAGGGGTTCCCCTTTCTCTGTGTCCTTGCCAGCCTTTGTTATTCTTTGTCTTTTTGATGATAACCATAAACTGTTTTTTTTTTTTTTTTTTTTTTTTTCCTTTTTGTCTTTTTTCGTGTCCGGCAACGGATCGCAACCCTCAGTGTCACGCCCATACCGGACCGGGACCGGCAACGGGATCGCAAACCTTGGTGCTGCACCCGCACCTCGCTCAGCCAGTGAGCGGGGACCGGTCTATATGTGGGATCCGAACCCTCCGCGGGAGCGCCGCCACACTCCCAAGCGGCGCACTGTAGCAGTGCACCACCGGGCCGGACCACCATAAACTGTTTTTAAAAATGATGAACTTAATGCAGAATTAAATTAAAGTCATACATCATGGAAATATGTAATTAAGTAGACTAATTACTCTTAAATATACCTCCATTTGGAGTATTACAGTGGAACATGCTCTTCCACTGTTTTCCCTCTGCATGTATTAATATTATTGTTTATGTTTTATATTTTTTATTATATTTTCTTGCATTGTGCCTTGTTCTGTTTATAAGGGTCTTTGACTCAGAAGAATTGCACTTGGGAATTGTTCAGCTTCAGGAGTTGTCAGCCTCACTTAGACTCCTCGTTCCATCATTTTCTAGCTGTTTGACCTTTAGCAAGTTGCTAGATCTCTCAATGCTTCAACTTTCTCATCTGAAAAATGATTTTTTATAAAATGGAACAATAGGCCACGTCTGAGTGTCTCTTTCACGGGGCTGGGTTGGCGGGCAGCAGGCTCACTTTTCCTCGAGATCCCTCAGTCCCAACACTGGGGTAATGCTGTTGGCTCCTTCTCCTTCTGGGTCTGCGGGAGGACCCCAGGCGTGTCCCCGCAGAAGCTGGTGCCCAATGTAGGGCCCACCACATAAGAAGAACCAACCCACCATGCGGCCTTGAGAGAGGCGACGAGTGGCCATGAGCCTCAGCACGGAGTTTCCTTCTGGAGAAATGCTGTCTCGGGGTAATGGACGTTTTCAAGAAAAGTAACTTTGAAATGATTGATCCAGGGCTTTTCAAGATGGCGGTGGCTGCGGCGGTTGGCGCTGAGTAGCTGAGGTGGAGAAGGCGGCCACTGGGCCTTAGCCAGCCGGGAAGCTTGTGGACCTTCCTCTTGCTGTCTCTTAAGGGAGGACCGCTGCTGGTGGCTGGTCGTGGGGGCTGACCGCCACTTTGCCCTTGGCAGGAGAGGCTGCCTCGTTTACAGCAGGCAACAGCTTTGAAGTGTGGAGCAGGAAAAGAACTGTTTCTTAGCTGCAAAAGCGAGTTTCTAAACAGGGAACAGGGTGCCGGGGCTGCTGTCGATGCTGCCAAGATCCTGGAGGCAGGGGCCACGCTAAAGGTGGCCAGCTGCCCTATTCAAGATTCGAGGTTTTGGGCTGGCATAAAAGAAGATTCCCGGGAGCGCCCGAACCGCGCCGTGGGACTGAGTGAGCAGCCCGAGGCGGCGGCGGCCGAGGATGGGGATGGCGACGACGCAGAGGCAGAGAGGGAGCTGCCCGGCTGGCCCAGCCCCGTGAATGACCCCCGGCCTGGCCCTGCTTGCGGGGCAAATGCCTGCCCAGCTTCTGCCTGCCCCACCGGGCCACTCACCGGCCCCGGGGCTGCCTCCATTTTCTCGGGTGGTGGTGGCTCTGCCCCGGCTCGGCCAGGCCTGTCCTCCTCGCCCGGCTCGACTCCTCACTGAGCCTTCCCACTTGCTTGCCCCAACGCGGGGCTTCCCGGGGCCTGCGGGCCGGCCTCCCCTCCCACTCCCTCCACAGTTCTCTGGCAGGGCTGGTGGTGTGGGGTGTCCCCGGCCAGCATTGGGAGGGCAGGGAAGTGCGGGCCGGGCCGACTGTCCCTCCACTGCACCCTGGGCTCTGGTCCCCGGTAAACTTCCTGTTCCCAGGAGGCAGAAACCATCTCTGCGGCCACCAGTTCGGAAAAACGCCTAACCGATTTCTGGTTAGGAATAGTGTAGTCGGAGTGTTCCTGAGTTCGCTTGAACCTGCCGGAGAGCTGACTGCGGGCGGGCACCAGAGTCAGTCCGCTCAAGGGGGATTCAAAGGTGAACCGTCTGCGGCAGGCTCCTCCCCTGAGGAGCTCACGCTCTGGTGTGGGAGATAAGACAAGTACACAAAT
>NW_007727332.1:0-206 GCF_000696425.1 Galeopterus variegatus | reverse complement strand
CAGACCAGTAACAATAAAGGAGATCGAAGCTGTTATCAGAAGGCTCCCAACACAGAAAAGCTCAGGACCAGATGGATTCACAGGAGAATTTTACCATTCAAAGAGGAATTGACACCGATTCTTTACAAACTATTCCAAAAGATTTAAACAGACGCAAGGCTCCCAAACTCATTCTATGAAGCCAACATCATCCTGATACCAAAACC
>NW_007727331.1:411937-433672 GCF_000696425.1 Galeopterus variegatus | reverse complement strand
ACTCTGGTATCACAGGGCATGGCTCACAGGATCGCGCTGTCTCCTGGCAGGCCGCTCAGACTCGTCGCCATCTTTCCTTGGAAACCCGAAACTAGTGATTTTCTCTCTGGTTAAAATTCCTCTGTCCAAGAGAAAACTCAGTAACAGACTTCTCGACATTAAACCAAAAGATCATGGAGTCATGCCTTTAGTCATGAGGAAAAGTTATTTCCAATCTAGAATTGTTGGCTAAGTCATCAATCAAGTGAAGGCGAGAATAAATTTTTTTTTCTTTTTCAGACATAGAAGGAGGTGAAATATTTACTCCCTGTGCATCCTTCCTTAGGAATCTCAGGGGGGATATGCTCCACCCAAATGAGGTGCTAATGAAGAAAAAGGGAAGCATTGGAAACAAGATTTATGCAGAAAAGAGGCATAGAGAACCCTCAGAATAATGGAGAAAGATTTGAGGACAGAGTTCAGATCGGAGCAAGAAAGAAAGGCTGGCCCCCAAAACAAAAAGAACCACCTGATAGACATGGATGAACAAAGATGAGAAAATTCACCCTTCTGTTGGTAAGTCTGGGGATAAAAATGAGATTGCTTGACAACTAAGCAAATGAAACAAAGAAATAATCTTTAACTCTGGGGGAACCAAAGTTATATTCAAAAGGAAGTAAGACAGTACTCGACATGGCTAACCTCCAAGTCACATTTACATAATCATAATGTATAAATACTGAATATTGACATAGCCAAAAATTATGATAGCTCTATTAGCAGGTGGGAGGGAATGTAACAGATATAAAGAAAAGAGGAATGGATAAGAGAGCTAAATCCTCTTCTTCACTGGTAGGCAGTTTGAGACCTTATCATAAACAAGTACGTGAATAGATACAACAGCTAAGGTAGTAATTGGAAATTGGTTACTTCTAGAAAGCACAGATCAAGAGTGAGAAGGGAAGGGGTAGAAGATTTTTTTAAAAATGTAAGCCTTCTAGTACTATTTTACTTTTTCAAACATGTGTGTTCATAATTTATACAAAATTAAACTTTGATTTTAAAAAAATCTAAAAAGCAATGAGGGAAGCTGTGGACCCAAGAAAAATAGTCATAACGCAACTTTATTGATTTATATTCTTTCCATGGTGACATGTCTTGTTTAACACAGTTTGAAACTATTAAAAAAGATGACCAAAAAAACTGAATGTTTAGACCATGTAGTGGAATGCATGATTTCTCAGTCATTTCTTGAAAACTTATCAGTACTTCATGACATAATACAGCATAAAGCAACTATCTAGCTGAAATGTTGAAAAAATGTCATTTTTGCCAGTATATTAAATAAGCTGCAGAAACTAACCTCTTCACAACCTGAAAAGAAGAGAATCAAGGCAATGGGTTTTGCCAGCAGAAATGGAGTAAGCACAGGGCAAGAACAAGGGAGAGCACCCAGCTGCCCTTGCTTAGGCCTCACCTTCCTCATCTGTAGATTTAAGGGCTCAATCAGATCATGTCAAGTTCCTTTTTTCTTTTTCTTTTTCTTTTTTTACATATTATAGATTTACTGGTTTTTAGATGAATGAATATCAAAGTATCTCAGTTTAAGTTTTCTATATCGTAAATACATGTAGACATGACCCACATAAACAAAAGGTCTTTGGGGTTATTCATTTGTTTTTAAGAATGTACAGGAGTTCTGAGATCAAAAAGGTTTAGTCACTGTTGTGTAGTATCCATTGAATGAATATACCACAATTTATTTATGCATTCTACTGTAGATGGTCTTATGGAATGTTTCTGACAGCACTATGAACAATGCTCCTATGCATATTCTTGAGGGTGTCTCCTGGTGCACATGTGTATGAGGAGAGGAATTGGAGATCTATCTTTAACTTTAATAATGTCATACTGCTTTTCAAAGTGGTTGTATCAATTCATATTCCCACAAGCAGTACATGAGTTCAATGGCTCTATATTTTTGCCAACACATAGAATTTTTCATTTTTGCCAATTGTATGGATGTGTGATAGAAACCTACTTTCCATTGTGTATTCTTTTGTATGTTTCTAATCTTGTTTCGTGTGCATGTTCAATTATAAAAATTACACTATATATGTGTGTGTGCATATATATTTTTACTTGTAGCTGGTCAAATAAAAGTTAAGCTTTTTTTATTTGCTTTGTTTCTATAATCAGGTTTGAGGTATAATTTACATAGAGTAAAATTCATACTTTTTATGTGTGCAGTCTCCATAATTTTTATTGAAACATAATTGACTACACATATTTGTGGGGTACAGATCAAGTTCCTCCTTTTAGCATTAAACTTTGAGTTAGTGAGTTTAGTTAGCACTAAACTTCACACACCTCGCTAACTCCTTTTATCCTGAATACATCTATGACAAAGATGACCGTATGTCCCAGTAAGTACAGTCCTGGTTTACATCTGTCGTCCTGGAGTGACTATTAATTGCTCCTCCTTTAACTCTCAAAAGTGTCCTACTTTGAAAGATAAATTACATGGCCCTCCTATCCATGACTATATCTATTTTAATCTTGTTTTATATTTCTAAGGAAACACATGAATTTACTTTTAAACATACAAATATAAATTTCATAGCTTGCGTTCTTAAAATTTGGAGAAATTTCCAATACATTTGTGAGTGGTTTGTGAACTATAAGAATTTTTTTGAAAACCAAATAAGTCATAATAAACATTTTTTTAAAAAATATTTAGTATACAAAACATTCTGATAAAACATCTATTCTAGTAGGCTGAGAACATGTGGTACTTAAAAAACTATGACTAGAATATTTGTGGAAGAATTAATTCAATATTCTAGGTGATACAATAAATTTTAATTATCAAAACAATCCTAGAACAAGGTCTTTCCACCTGACATTATTAATAATTATTAAAATGATCTCAAAAGAATATTCTTTCAGAGGATGACCAGGTTTCATCCACCATTGTGGCTGTTTATAAGCTAATCACTTACAAATAAGGGAATGTGCCTTCGACTGCAGACAAACTCTAGGCTAAAGATTCTCAAATTTTCTTTAGGGCTAGGACCAAGAGTCCTGCCAATCCTCTGAACAACAGCTCACATATTATCCGATGAACTTGAAAAACTCCTTTCATAACGAGCAGCATTGAAGCAGATCCCATAATTGATTACTCAGTTTTAAGGGAGATTTAACATTGCTTGGCTTTCTTGATGATACAAAGAGTTCCTTAGTTTTACTCAAATATGCACTATCCCTGATATAAAACATATCTCATTATGAATAGCTGTGATTTGTTTCAGCATTTTTTTTCACTTAACCACTTAAGTCACTGCCTGAAAATTTTTAAGCAACATAAATACCAGATCCATTAGAATTGGGGGGGAGGGGATGGGAAGGACATGTAATTTTAATTAATTTTGTTTTAAAGACATGATTACGATATTTTTAAAAATTACTTTTAAAATGAGCTAATGTGTTAGATTGGGTCATGCTATGGTAACTAATGTATTGTCTAGCCTTAACCTAGTGAAAACAAAAGGAAAGTTGGGTTTGGCGTTCACTTAGTCTTTCATCTGCTGAAAGTACGCCTGAGTTTTGGATCTGCGATCAGGTTGCCTGGTAGCCTCAAAGAGCAATTTTCCCCTTTTTCAAAACTTCCTTTTGATCATTTCAGACAATTCATCCTTTCGAATGAGAAAGAGTAGAAGAGAGGAATGTCGAATGAGGTTAAGTAAACGGAGAATCTGTCACATAAAGCAAGTTTAAATCCCAGTAAGAGCATCTATGCAGGACAAACGGAAGCATTATTCTTTTGAAAACATTATTCTTTTAAACACTGTGTAATGACATCCTCCCTAGAGACTTTCCATGAGAAAAAAACATACAACATACTTCCTCAGAAGGCATTTTCTAGATTCCAAGCATAATGAGTGAAGCACAGTTAAAAGTCACACTTGTGTTTTCTTTATGTAAGAAGGTTCAAAATTAGAAGTGCAAAAAGATGCTCTTTTGAGTTTCCAAGTTGTTTTTTTTTTAATTACATACTAGTATTTCCATGAACAAAAAAGAACAAGAGGAAAGATTACTATTATTATTTTAGACCTATAAATCAGTGAATGTGTCCTTACTGTGAAATTTGAGCCAAACATTTTCTATTTTCAAAGAAGAAAATAAATGACTTAAATATGCTGAATGTATAACTTATTTTTAAGTGCCTTTTATCATTTTCTTATGCTCAAGTATAAACCGTAGATTATGCTCCCAGTACTCTATTGCTGTTACCTCCTGAGGTCTTGATTGAAAATACAGTTGAGCACCACTTGATGCTGAGAAATGCATTATCGGGCAATTTTGCTGTCGTACAAACATACAGCCACTACTCACGTAGGCTATATGGTTACAAACCTGTATAGCAAGTTACTGCACTGAATACTGTAGGCAATTGTAACACATATGTATTTGTGTATTTAAACATATCTAAACATGTAAAAGGTAGAGTAAAACCAGTAATATAATCTTATGGGACCATGGTCACATATGCAGTCTGGCATTGACAAATGTGGCCTGTCGTTGACTGAAATGTCATTATGCAGTGCATGACTATAAAATTTTTATGTTTTTAAAAGTTTGGTGTTATTTAAATATCAGAATTTGGCTACTGTTTTATTTTTATTTATTTTTGGCTACTATTTCAAATATTTAAAACATGTTTAAACAACAAGGTAAATTAGTAGAGAAATTACTTCTTTCAATTCAAAAACTACCTTATAAATTTAATAAATGCATGTCTAAATAAAGATCTCTCTTGAAAGATTTTGGAAAATGATGATACATTTTGAATGCAATGGAACAAAGAAGACAGACACGAGAGAAAAATCACAATTATAATGTGTTTATTTAGCAAAATAAACTTGAAGAAATTTTCTATTAAAAAACAAGAATATACCCAAATTTTGGATTTCCCATCTTCTTTGGTATTGAAATCAACGTTCAGGATATAAAATATTTTACTTTAAAAAGTTTAGTCACTGGGTCTACAACAGTTTTTCATATAAGGAAAATACAATATTAAGTAGCCTATAATTGACTTATTGATCAACCCATGAATGCATATACAAGCAACCAATTACATGTGGGAGAGAGCAGTATCACCAAAGAAATATTCGTTCATAGACATATGTTTTCTACTGAACATGTATTTTAAGTTTTTAATGATCTTCTGCCGTCTTTTTTTACTAGGTAGCCTGAATAGCCATCCAGATCCTGTAGTAACAGTTCCTGCTATTCACATAACTAAAGAACTACTTCTCCAAGGAAGCTGACATCATCATACCAGGACTTAGCAACACTCATTTTTCAGCATGACTACACCATTAATAAAAAATTTCTGTTTTCCTTAGAATTGCGTGCTTCAGTCTTTTCCATAACATAGCATCTGAAATTTGCTAATAGCATTAAATTAATATTAATAAAACCCAATCCTATCTAAATCTTTTGTTTCTCTTAAGAAAAATCATTACATAAAAAAAACCAGATTTTGTTTCTTCTAACAAAATTAGTAGTATACAGACTACTAAATTAGCAAAGCCAAACACTTCGAGAAGCACCATGGGACAACTGAACTACTTTTATTCCTTTAATAATTTCTTTGCCTGCTCCAGTTCTGATTTCTCCAAGTCCCTGCTTTCTTGTGTGAAAATATCTTCCCTTAATTTGTTAAAATAAATCTGAAAAAAAAAAATCCAATAACAAACTGGGGCAATTAATCTTTTTTTTTTTTTTGCATAGACCCTTATAATCACAAAATGATCAAGCAATTTATAGCTTTGGTGCTAACACTGTGACTGGGAACAAGAAGAGTACAACCACAATAAAATACAGCTATCTATTAGAAGGACTGCATAAAGACATCTTTGGCCATGGAGGCTCTGGGCCTTCTGGAAATAAGTCAGTTGCATTGCCAACATGACAAAGAAAATAGCAATGTTCAGAATCAGGAACAGTCTGGTATACGAAGCAGACAGTGATGGGGCTCTGCTGTGAGTAGCTGTCACCATCCGTACCTGTCCAGACTGGTCTTTCATCAACCCCCCATTTTTATGTTTCTCATATGTTACATCTGCAAAATCTAAAAGGTCTTTCATTTCTTCATCTTCATCTATGGGTAGTTCTTTCTGTGCCAAAATCTGAGCTTTTTGTCTAATCTTTTTCTCATTGACTTCAATCTGTGCAAAAATATCAGGAACAGCATCTACAAATTTATAGCGTTTGCCTGCCCTTCGGTTTTTCTTTGATTTGCTTTGCTGCTGCTGCTGTTGCTGGGATATGGCAAAAATCCTATCAATGGCCTCCTCAGTCTGTCTCTTGTCTGAAAATCTTAGCAGGCGCTCAGCAGTCTTCCTAAAGCTAGCTGTGTTCTGGACTCGGGACAGGATCTGCTTCTCCAGTAACTGGAACACTGGCTTAAAACGCTGCAGGTTCTGTTCCACAATAGCAGCATAGTCCTTCACCTCAGGGACAAGGGTGCTCTTGATGGCTGAATGCCGGTCAAACAGAATTTTCTGACGATCTGCAATGACCTGTGCAAAGGCAGACTGTCCTGTGGTCTCACCTGTCCACAGGTAAGTTGCATAAGCATGTTCACTGGTGGCTATGAACACATCCAGTTGCTGAGAGTCTCCATGGATACTGAAGCTCTGAACATCTACAGATGGCCCTATGAAGAGGTAAACTGCCCTGGTGATGGGACTTCGAAGGTGCATGGTGACATTCACATAGTTTGTCCCATTGTAGGGATAGCCCCGAGGATATGTCACTGAGGCAAAGGTTGCTTTCTCACTGTAGCCAGTATCATCCATCCAGTACATTTTATAGAGACCATCTCGCTGCCTGATGAAAGCCCCATGGACCCCATCGACCATTGTCTCTTCAAAAGGTACATCCACATTGTGGAAAAAGCTTGCTGCTGTCTCCAGAGGGCTCTCCTCTCCCAGGTGTATTTGGTCTACAAGGAGAAGCAGCTGTGGATGTAAGAGGATCAGATTCCTCTGAACATTCTTCAGATTGAGCTGGGGGTTATAAGCTCCCACACCTTCTCCTCGGATGAAAACCACCCCATTTTTCTCCACTGCTGCAACCACTCTCCCCTGACAGCTTGCTGCCAGGTCATGCTTGTATTTAGACCATTTTGATGAGCAATCTTCTGTGACCTGACCCTCCCAGGGAGAAAAGCAGCTCTTTGACACAGCTGGGGAAAACATCAAAACGTTGTTGAAGAAGGTATACTTTGGCCCATAGAGAGCCTCAGTGATGAAAGGCACACCATTGGGAGCAAAAGTAAATGAGTTTTGATCAGGATGTTCATGCCCTGCATTAAAATTTCTCCACCCTTTGATCCAATCCTTATATTTGTTTCTATGGACAATGTCATATATTGCACGCCCCCCAAGTTTTCCTGACTTGAAGGAAAGGAAAGATCTATTGATTTCTGCAGGTAGTGCACTTCCGTAAGTCACAACACCCCAGTCTTCAAAATAATGCAATGTAGGGGTGCCAAAATCTGGAGGAGGAATGGATTTCAAGCTGGCATCATACCTGAAAGAATTAATTTTGAAAAATTAAATGGTTTTCTGATGGAAGTGAAAATAACACAACAGAACTGTGATGCCACATAGTAATGTAGCTGGAAGAAGCAACACACATATGCTACCCAGAAAACTGGCAGTATAGATTGTATTAGGGACATTTCTGAAAACACCCATGGATAATTAGCACGCACAAGGGGAAACCCTTGTTTGGGAGAGGAGTATTTTTTCATCATTTGTGATCCTTGGGTTTGAGCCTGAAATGATTTCTGCTACCAATCTCTATATGGCTCTTCCTTACTTGACAATTTCAGAGCTGCCACCCAAACTAGTGGGGCTCATAGTTAAGTTTAAGCACTTCATCCAAATATCTAGTTGAGGGGCTCCTATTCTAGCAAACCCTGTGTTAGGATCTAGACTCTAACAAAGCCTTGAGTTGTAATGAAATATTGTTCTGGAGTAAATGATGTTATTGAACATTTAGTTTAAAATCAGCTCCTCCTTGGTATTTTTTTTCCTCCAAAAAAAATAATTGAAAGTGGGTAGAACTTTACATATTAGACATAATTTATTGCCAATACCACACACATCTAACAATATGAATGAAATCCTAGGAAACTATCTAATATTGGAGGATTTATCATTGTGGCTACAATTGCCTAGCCTAAAATCCAAAGGTTTGGTTTTGTTTTAATCTGCAGATGATGCCATACTTCCTGGACAATAAATGGCTTCTTATTTTCACTTATGATAAATGTTTATTATTAAAATAATATAATAGTTAACATTAAACTTTCATAGTGATTAAAAACAAATTTTTTTTAATCAGAAAAGCTTGAAAAATAATAATGAAAAAGATTGTTTATTTTTGCTGATTTGGGACAACAGTCTTGGCAGTTTCCCATGATTTGCTTGAGGGAAGAAAGGCAGACCTGTCTTATTAATTCTTACATACTTCCCCTAAAGTGAACCAATCACCTGGGTAGCGTTAATCTTACCGATGTTTTATTTTGGCTGTTTCATCTGTTATTCTCTCAGTTTCAGGACATAAGAAATCGTGTCTCTACTTAGGTCTAGCATAATGTTGGCTTAATTAATGTGATTTAGCAAATATGGATACAAGCTGAATTAGCCATCCTTCTCTCAGTTTTTGCTCAGCTTGCACATTCCTTCCTGTAAAGGTGGATTTTTAACTAAGACTTAGCATTAAACTGATTGCTATAGTTAGCTTTATAGAACTCTCTTGTTTGCTTATTTGTGGGTAATAAGTAATTACTCCATACTCCTGAATGGACTTTGGAATAGCTGCATATTAATATATTTAGTTCATCTGTGAAAATAGTTTTAAAATGATGGTTAAGCCATAGACAGTTACTACTTTACCAATTTTTTTCCTCCTTAATTGTTTAAATTTTGAAAACAAAAAATGAAGAGAAGCAAATTATAAGAAAACTTATTCCGGAGTTGAATGCAAATTTTAATAGCTTGAAAAGACATCAGGGATTAATGATTAACCAGTTCCCTGTAATTTTGATTTTCACTTATTGGAAGCCAACAATATATTTGGCAATACTTGAAAAAGGAGATCCAAGCTTCTCCTTCTGAGCTTAACAGATTAAGGCAAAAAAAATTACACGGTCCTTTTATTATCAAAGTAAAGCTGTCAAATACTGTCAAACACTTTTAAACACTTTTGAAAATTTAGTAACAGCTTTGCTATTAGCAGATTATAATGCTCCATTTACTAAAACCAAATATTTTTCTACTGTTTTTGGTGTGATTATCAGAATAATCCAGTCTAAATTTTGAGGTTTTCTCTTTATATAATTTCAAAAACAATGTAAAATCAAAACATGCTTCTCTGTGAAATAGTGCAAACCTAAGATATCTCCAATATAAAAGAACCAAAAACTACAAACAGTAATTAGATCTTAAATGTAAAGAAATGTTTCTAACAGAGTTTCAAACACTGTGGTATGAATTAATTGAAGCTGCATGCACTTAGCTGGCATAGAGAAAGGATTTTTAAAATGTTTAATTTTTCTTTTTAAATGCAAAAAATCAAGTGCACCATTTCTCTTTAAAGCCAATGAACCATGTCATACCAGAGGAATTCCGTGTGCAGAGTACACCAGCGCTGCCCTTTGGATGGTGTTCCTGGACCGTCCACCACTCTGTTCCTTCTGATTTGGTCAGCCAGCCAGTTACCACTGCCATTACGCATGACAAATTTATCCAGGAACACTAGTTGGCTTTCTGGACCATAAAACCAGTTGTAATTTGAGTCCGCAATAGCCACAGTCCTTTGAAACCCTGGGGAAAGAAATTTGAAATAATTAAGTTTAAAACTGCAGACCCCTATAAAGTTCTAAACAATGATTTTCAAACCTAGTTGCAAATGAGAATCAATTGTGTGTGTTGGATAAAAAGTAACAAAACCACAATGCCCACATTCCACTCCAAACTGATTAATCAGAATCTCTCTGAAAGTCTTCCACAAATCTTGTGTGCAAGCTTGTACTTGTTATGTGGCAACTTGTCACTGGTACAATGGTGCACTTGATTTTTTGTATTTAAAAAGAAGAGCCACACCTGTCAACGTGTGGCCCACTTTCCAATATCCATGCTATATACAATTATATTTGCATATATACATGGGATGTCCTCTTGTGCACAGCAAGTTCCTGAACCTGGAACGAGCTACTAGCTCTCTAACTTGACCTGCTGTCTAGGCCAAGATAACAACATAAGGTGCTCCAATTTGGCTTCCAATAAAGTGGAAGTTATATTATATCTAAAATTCAGGGGAGAAACTGAGTCTCTATAGGAAGAAAACTTCACCCCAGAAAAGATCCTGACAGTATGTACTGCTAGAAATTAAAGGAGAGAAAATGCAAGGACCATAAAGCCTGGTACCATTATTGCAACAGGGAAGGAAAAACAAAAGTAGGTAAGACTGGATGCGTTCCAGCTGTTTTTGAAAAAAACAAGAAGCACTGAAAAAACTCTGGGCCTGACAGGAATAATCACTACAAGAATATCAATTTTAGGAGGGAAAAAAAAGAGAAATGTAGTTGAGAACAGATTGACTTAACACAGAGTCTCTTCTAAAATGCTTCCACGACCACATTTACATAATTTACAGCCAATGTTTCTGTTCATAACAGTTTAGTGAATAATCTTCCAAGTAAATCTTATCAGAAAATGTGATTTTTCCAAATCTTCTACTAGTCTGTGAGTTCCCCGAGTATGTGTTTTTTGTTTGTTTGTTTTAATTTTTAACAGTTACTTCTACATATTCGTGGGATAAAGTGTGTTGTTTCAATACATGCATACACCACATAATGACTGACTTAGGGTAGATAGCATAGTTTTCTACCTGATAGTCTACCACTTAGGATGTGTTTCACTTCTTTTTGAATCCCCTGCCTAGTACACTGCCTGGCATACAGATGTTCCACGAAGGTTTGCTGAATTAACACAAACATATAAATGCTACTCTAAGAGGCACTCATATTGTCTTTTCCAGCTTAGGAAGTAGTCACAAACACAGCTCACAACAGATCCTAGCCCTGATGTGGCTGGCTGCTATATCTCAGCTCAAACTACAAAGCACTGAGACCTTTTAGATGGCCTTTGTTCACCAAAATAAATTGCAAAACAGGCCTTTCCTGCATGAAAAAGCAATAAAGCAATATGGTTCTGAATGTAAGTCTAAACTAAATCTTAAAATGGTTCTTTTGCTCTGCAGTATTTTTTGGATAATTAATCCAATAATAAAGATTCTATCTAATCCGTATGCATACTATCAGAGCAAAAAGATTTAAATACTGGATTTACCATCTAAAAATTGTATTTCCTTGGGGGGGAAATACATCCTCAAGAAAATTTACCTCCCAAACTTTTTTTAACATCTTAGTCCTGTTTTAGAAATAAGGAGGGTTACAAACCTCTCCTAGAAATGAATAAATTATTAAATCATATATATCTTATTTTTAGAACTAGTTCTCTTAGAAGGCTAAACTACACATCAAGAAATTAGAAGCATTATAGCAATTGGTTATTTTAGTTTTCTATATTTTATACTATTTATTTCATTAATACTTAAAGAAAATACTAAAGCTCCAACTTAAATATGTAGGTATAATCTTTCATTTTAAATCAAGTCTGTATAGTTTGGGAGAAAAATTAAAAACTAAAAAATAAAATAAGATTGATCAGGGATCATGCATAAAGAAAAATTGACACAATCATTTTTATATTTTGTTTAAATTTATGAAAATGAGTTTATATATGTACTCAAGTTTCTATATTTATAAAAATAAGAGAGTAATGTGGGACTAGAAATTACATTTATTATTATTATATCCATTATGCTCTAAGCTTAACAATACCTAAATCACAAATCATCACATTAGGTCCCAAAATGTTCTGGCTATATGCAACTCTGGAATTTTTCTTTTCTTTTTTTTTTTTAAATTAACTCCCTTTTATCTCAATACAACAAATCCCAAAGACGTAATTTCTTTTCCCAGTCTGGTCTATTTCCATAATCAGAAAAATTATAATAGTTTAATGTTTTCCCACTTTTGAGTCCTCACTATACCTGGCAGGATGGTTCTATACATAAATGCAAAGTGTTGTTTAAGCCACGGATGGCCAAAGTGGTTGATGCCAAAGTGCCTCTGAATGAGAAACATATACTGGAAGAGTGATCTAGTGGTGTAGCTGCCATATGCAACTCCTTCATAGAGGGAGCCGTCCGTCACCTCCCGGAGCAAGACCAGAGATTTCTCCATGATGGTCAGAACCTGTTTGGTCCATAAGTAGGCTTCTTGAAGATACCCTGAAGGATGAAAACACATGGAAACAATCACTGAAGGCTGTAACAGAGCATAAACAAAAATATTGCCAAATAAAACCCTGAGTTATCTGGTTCATATTATGAATTACATTTTGTAAGACTCTCAGTTACCAATGTTATAAATAACATTTTGTTAATCCAGGTTTGTGATGGGTCCAGAATGTAAAATAAGAAGTTTTTGAATATGAGTCATTTACTAATTAAATGAAGATAAACCCTTAAATAAGTATCAGTCATTTTCCAATCTTTAATAAACTGAAACTACATCACATAAAAGATCACAAACGTATGTAACTTTGTATCTGTAAAAAAAGATTTGTATATGGAGACTTCTGTTTAATTTTCCTAAAAAATACTACTTGAAAATATTTTTTTGAAGTTTATTGCTTTACAAAACTTGCACTATTATTTTATAAAATTTGTAATAAGCTGCAAAAACTGTAAATGCTAAAAAGACAGGCTTCAGTTTGTACTGTCATTAGAAGACAACCTCTCATCCTTTATGTGCTTTAAATTTCACAGGATCTGAAAAGGCAGCACAGCAGGGCTAAGAAACCATTAGAATGGGAGTCTAATGGTGAAAAAATCAACCAGGAGTCATGAATCTGCCAAAAATGTACTACATGATCTTGTCCAAGCACTTCTTCAACCCATCATATTTTCCAATCACCCCAGTGAAAATTAAAAGTCCAAACAATTTTGGGCCAGCCCGGTGGCGCACTGCTACAGTGCGCCGCTTGGGAGCACGGCAGCGCTCCCGCCGAGGGTTCGGATCCCACATACAGACCGGTTCCCACTCACTGGCTGAGCGAGGTGCGGGCGCAACACCGAGGGTTGCGATCCCGTTGCTGGTCCCGGTCCAGTACGGGCGCGACACTGAGGGTTGTGATCCATTGACGGACACGAAAAAAGACAAAAAGGAAAAAAAAAAAAAAGTCCAAACAATTTTATAAAATCCTTTTGACTCAGAAATGCTAGCTTTCTAGAATTCTTATGTTTAGGTAACAATAACAATTCCTCTAATTCCTATAACATAATTTACACAGCACTGAATAGAATCTTATTTAACCATTTTTAAACCTAATTGTGCATTTTTACCCCCAAATTACAGAAAAGCTGACTTGTTCAAGACCTCCAGCACATGACTCAAAGTGAACAGAACTTTAATGCGAACCTAGGTCTTCAGATTTAAGGTTTGGCTTATTTTGGTTGCTTGTTTCTAAAATGCACAGCCCCTGCGAATAAAATGAAGCTCACTACCTCCTAATGTGGGTGCAGCCGTGCTGCTTCACTCCCAGGAACACATGTGCTGGATGCGGGACTTCCAGAGGCCCAGGTACCACTAGCTCTGAGCCTAAATCCAGGTCCCGGGCTAAGACCCACCCTGGGCCCGGGGGGGCAGCACTGCTCTCAGCGTTGGCTGTGAAGAGGTGACCATAAGCAGTATCCAGCTCTGTCCGCCCCTCAGCTCCATACCTGACACGCCAGTCCTCTGGAGAGTTTTCAATTCCTATTCCTACCATTCCGGTTCAACATTCCACTCATCTTCATCTTTTTTCTCTCTGTGTCCTCCATCTCCAACTAGATACCAGGCCACTGTTCGCTGAATATCACATTATTTGATTTTCCTTATTTGTTCCTTACAACGACCCTCTTCAGGAGATATGAGGCCACACCTACTAAAATACTCTGTAAACTGCCAACCTCCCTGTATTTTTCCACCACCTATACACCTTGCCTGGAATGTTCTTTGTTATCTTCATTTACCTAAATCCTACCCAACCTTCAAAGTTCCACAAACCTTCTCAAACTCACCTGAAGAACATTGTTCACTCGGAGTCAAATTTAATACGCCCATTTGATATTGAACCATAAGTCTCTTGGTGATACCTCTCATTCCACTCCCTGGTGCCATTATAACCATTGTGTAATCATTTAAACATTGCACACCTGTGTTCTCTCCAAATAATCTGTAAACTTCTTACATGTGATGCTTATGGTCCCTGCACACCAAGCCTTAGACAGGGATGGCAGAACAGAGAAAAATCCTAATTCTCACACTTTTGAAACTTTGTGAACCCAATGGGAGCTACAGGTGTACTGTAAGCTTTCTCAGAAGCTGTTCTAGACAACACGAAAGCATTGAAAAGCCCAGCTGAAGAAGCTCCTGAATTAGAGAGACTGAGCTAAGAAAGCCGGGACTGTAAGTCCAACTATTAACTGAGATTTGCAGGACCAGAGATCTCAGCCCTCCTTCTGCCCAGTGTTTTCATAAATGTGTGCACAACTCATATGCAGGCTCCAGAAGAATGTATATCAGAGCCATTATCAATTTCATCAAAAAATAAACGCATAGGAAAACTCCTGCCAGAGGAGAATATCATTTCGGTCCAATCCAAAACAGTATTTTAGGTGCCTGCTTATTATTTGGCATGATTTTACCTACAATGAAGAATAAAGAAACAAACTACTCCTGCCCTTAAAGAACTGAAAATTTATTAAGGAAATAAAACTATACTAGACTAAAACCCAAGGCTCCAGGCTGAGATCTGGCTCACTCGAGGGTTCCTTCCACCATTTCATGATGCTTCTTCGTGGGCCTTAGGCCTATAAACGGTTTGATAGTGGGTTCTCACATTGTTTGCATTTTGATTTTTTTATTTTGTTTTTGTTTTTGTGGGAGTAGGGGGCAAGGGGAGCTAGGATGAAAATTCACCCTCCTAATTAACCTTTCCTTAAATTATTATAAATTGAATTTCTATTCTGAGAAAGGCTACAAATCACAGTAGAAAGAGATTGAACTTTGAGACTGGCCAGAATTGGGTCCAAATCCTAGCTACCTTATATGATTGATGTGAGAATAAAATAAAATATGGAAAAGGACTAGTACATGTCATATACTCAATTACTGTTAGTATCTTTTCCTTAAAGACCTAATTAAAAGCGATGGTTGGTTGATGTGACAAGGGAGAAAACTAGATTTGGTAAAATCTGATATTGGATAACCTACAAAATGCTTATTAATTCTTATGGGGAATATAATCAGGAGTTAAATTTTTTTAGATTTCCAAGCTCCAATTATATATTTAATATTCTAATAATTCACTGTGATCTTAGGGTTACTCTTCTTAAATACAATCTTATTCAGTCATTTACAGATTTCCACAAGATTTATAATTAAGTTAGAATTACAAGAACAAAGAAAATGCAACATTGGCAATTATATGTTAAAGCAAAGTAGCTATGCAGTCCATAAAAGTGGTTTTCAATTTTGACATAAATGATCTGGATTGATTGTTTTAAGTCTTTAGAGAAAAAAAATAGTGGTGTTATGATTCACATCCGTGTGCTAGGAATACTCATTTCTAATAACAAACCACCTCTCTAGCTTTTAAAAACTCCATTTATTTTAGGCTGGCTGTCTTCACTGTCAAAATTACCAGGAAAAATGAATATTCATCACTAAGCTTATGCTGTAAGGATATGGCCTGCAACAATCATAAGCCATAATTAAATAATCTGCAGGGCAATATAACCAGCAGAAATTTAAAAAGAGATGTCCCTCAATTAACTAAGAGATGCTGCAGGTATTACTTCATCTCATGGCTTAGTTGGGATCCAAGTATGAACATGTATCTAAGAATAGTTACAAAAATGCTTTGTTCACAACATGGCAAGTATGACTGATGTCAGCCCAGGAATCATCTCGGCTGTGTCCACACGCACCCTGATTCATCAGAACTAGGCTTCCTGTGAGCAAAGCCATGCAGTTGGTGGGCTGGTGATTGTGCAGGTATTGAAATCCCCATCCTCTCCTGTATGAAGTTTCATACATATATCCCGAGGCATTGGCAATCACTTCAAGAAACTTCTCTTGTTGTGTCTTGCTCAGGTAGTTGTACAAGAAGTCATAAGCAGTGGCAAAACCAACCAGGGAGTGAGCAAGCGGGACCTCATCCCAAGGAGCATCTTTCACCAGCCTATAAAGGAAAAATAAACCATATAAATGCGTGCAGTAAGGCTCACAGCTTTCATCACACTCCTTAAATGTCTCTTTTCCACAACTATAGGGCACAAGTGAAGATATAATCCAAGAGGTTTAATGACATGGAATTGACTTCCGTCCACATTAGACACAAGCATAAAATTTGTCTCACATAAAAATTAAGAGTTAACACTGTTCTATTTCAGGCTTCTGGCGACAGCAAGATTTTGAGAATTTTTCTTCTGATTTTTCATTCTTGATGAGAGGTAGCAGGACATATTCAAAGAGTTGTAAAGCACAGAACATGTATGACTGGGCAAAATTCTCTGGAGTCCCCATTCCACTAGTGCTCACCCCTCCCTTTTCACTTACATAAGGGAATCTCAGTTCTACTCTACGGCAGCCTTGCTGAAACAGCTGGACATATACATTCCATCTTATTTCCCATAGCTGGTCAATGTGAAGGCATCACGGTCGATAAGACCTACTTGGTCAACACCACGATTGATGGGAAGAGTGGCTAAAATGCTGATATAACTGAATGGGAGCTGATTCTCAGAATTTCTATATCTCATCCTTTTCCATAAAATGAACTGCATTGTCTTTAATGTCCTTTCAGTATCTTTCAGAGAAGTCTAAAAGCAGATCTTCTGTAAAGTATTACACTGTCATTTTCTAGGACGCTAAATTTTTGCTAGCCTGGCTATATTATTCTACAAATGTTTTATTAGTGTGTGGCCTGAATTAAACAGGAAGCAAAAAAGGATGTTTCACAATCAGAACTCTAAGGAATTATACAGAAATCCTCCCTATCTGTTCAGGATGTATTTAAGTAATCTCTAAGAGAGGGAAACAAATGAAAAGTGTGCCATACCCGTGGGAGGTAGAAGAAAGCTGTCAATTAGGGATTAAACTAAAGCTTATTTCTATGCTGTGCACCTACTTTGGCAATCTAGTGAAGCCTTAGCCTCCTTCTCGAAATGTTTTAAAACTCTTAAAATATAGTATGTAGGGATACAAAGAAATCTATTATTTTGATGGGCTGGCCCGTGGCTCACTCGGGAGAGTGCGGTGCTGATAACACCAAGGCCCCAGGTTCGGATCCCATATAGGGATGGCCGGTTCGCTCACTGGCTGAGCATGGTGCTGACAACACCAAGTCAAGGGTTAAGATCTCCTTACCGGTCATCTTTAAAAAAAAAAAAAAGGAATCTATTATTTTGAAATATAATTAATACTTATATTAAAAAAAATAATGATATAGATGCTTCTTTATTAAGACATTAAAAAGCAGGGTTAGTAACTAGCATAATTTATAAGCAGTGATGAGCATAAATTGAGATGTCTATGACAACTGTAATGTGATATGAAATATCTGTGATATCTATCTGTAACAAAGTTACAGGTTCTCCCAATACTATTACAGGTGGTTATCTCTACTCATGATTGGAAGAAATGCTAAATTTTGGCTCAAGTTAATGAAAATTAAGATGCATTATTTTCCCCAAACAAACCCCATAGACCTCGGGTTAAAAATACTTAAAAATATTCTGAGAGACTACCTCTTCCAGATTATGTTCTTCCCCTTTAGAAGTTGATACTAGAGAAGTGATCTTGGTGAGGCCTTCCCTGGTCAGCCTGTCAGAATTCCAAAATCTTCCCAACTAATAGTATTTCATTCCCCTTCCTTCCTTTTTTTGTCCCCTTAGCAAATATATGTTTGTATACATATATCTATATACACCCTACTAGAATTTAAATTCTATGAGGGCAGATTTTTTTTTTTCTGTTGTGTTCACAATTGGTTCCCTAAAGACAAAACATAAATACTTTTGGAAAGAAAGAATAAAATGAAGGAACAAACCTACAAAACTAGGCCATGCTGTTGACAATGATTACATGCTCATTACAAAATCAGGAATTTGGAGGGATGCCTTTGTATTTAGTAATAATTTCAGTGTTTAGTTAGCTGTTCTGGTGATACAGCCTCGTGCCAAAAAACTTAGATTGATGAATTTCTTAACCATTTGCCACACACAAAGACACCTTGCTCTAGCCAGTCAGCTTGCCAGCATGTGTACTGCTTGCAAACAGATTGTGAGAGTTTGAATTAATTCCCTACTTCTAGGAAAAAAACAACTTGTACTGCATGATCACTGCCAGGGAGTTGAGAATTGACTTATGGTGATTAGCAGAGAAGTCAAGTCCTTTGTCTTGAGCCCTGTGTCACAGTACCGTGTCATGATACATCTATAAACGACAGTGTATACACCTTGTCATGATAAAGCTGACACCATGAACTGCTACTACCTACCAAACTCTTACGTCTGATTAACAAATGAGCTTATTTTTACAGATAATTAAATATTTGATATATTTTTCATCCTTCATGAAATACCATGCAAATTTCCTATGAAATTTTTCAAGCCCCAACATAGAGTTTGCTATTTTGAGCAGTTTCCAATTCAACAAAACACTAGCACACCAATAGAAAAAAAATTTTATGGTTCCTTCAGGTTCATCCATATATCATTATGAAAGCTAACCTGTAATAGCGATAGTGGTAAAAAGTTATCTAAATCCTTTAGTAATACAATCTTATCCAGCCTCAGATATAAAGTGCAATAATGGAACAGACCATATTTTACAGGCATGGAACCAAAGGAAATTTGCTCCTAACTCATGGATGTTAGCAGAGAAATGCTTTTACTGAATGTAACCCTGACCAGTGGTTAATCAATTTACTGGAAAACCTGGTTAAATGGGTGTCTTAGTCCATTTTCTGTTGCTATAACAGAATACACAGACTGGGTAATTTATAAAGAATAGAGGCTTATGTAGTTCATGCTTCTGGAGGCTGAGAAGTCCAAGAGCAAGGCAGCAGCTTCTGGTGAGGGCTTTTGTACTGCATCATAATATGGCAGAAAAGCAGAAGGGCAAGCAAGCACATAGGAAGGACAAAGGGCACCCACCTGCTTGCTTTTTAACAACTGCTCTCAAGATAATTAACCCAGTCCCTTGAGAAAGGCATTAGTCCCTTCACGAGGACAGTGACTCTTTAAGGTCCCACGACCTTTCAATACCTTTACACCAGCAATTAAATTTCAGTGTGAGTTTTGGTGAGGACAAACCATATTCAAACCGCAGCAGTGAGGATTCATAAAAAAACCAAAACATTAACTTATGGATTTTGTTTCAACTTAAAACATATCGGTAGGTACACACATCCACCAGTCTTTTGAAGGTGAGCCAAAGTTTGTTCTTTCAATATAGGTCTACAGGTAGAGTTTCATTGCTCTTTCCAGCAAAGAACACACATAACACATCATCACAATTTCCAGCTTTTTGGTTTCTTTATAATATAGGCAGAAATCAGAGATACTTGTGAAGGAATACAGAATACTTCCAGATTCATGAGTTTTTCTCTGACCTTTTACAAATCTCATCCACACTGTAATGGATTGAATTATGTCCCCCCCAAACTCACTGAAGTTTGAACTGTGTCCCCCAAGTCTAAGTATTAGAAACTTGGCTCCCACTGTGGCTGTTAGGAGGGTAGAAAATCCCGTTATGGTGATTAAAGAGTGGAGCCTTGGGGCCGAGCCCGTGGCGCACTCGGGAGAGTGCGGCGCTGGGAGCACAGCAGCACTCCCACCACGGGTTTGGATCCTATATAGGGATGACTGGTTCGCTCACAGCGCTCACTGGCTGAGCGCGGNAGAATACTTCTCAGACAAACAAAAACTGCGGGAGTTCACCAAGACACGACCACCCCTACAAGAAATTCTCAAGGGAGTACTGAGTTTGGTGCCTGAAAAATAACTACCACTGCCACACTGACCCAAGAAAAATCACAACCCACTAGTATAATAAAAATGACAATCATGAAAAGAAAACAAACAAACAAAAAGGCTATCTACATGCTAAGGAACCAACAAACACAGAAAACAAACAGCAAAGCAGAAAGCAAGGAGCAAAAGACACCTAAGACAACCAAACAACCAATAAAATGCTGGGAATAAATCAACACCTTTCAATAACAACTCTTAATGTAAAAGGCTTAAATTCCCCAATCAAAAGACACAGACTGGCTGACTGGATTAGAAAGGTGGACCCAACTATATGCTGCCTACAAGAGACCCACCTCACCCACAAAGACTCACATAGACTAAGAGTGAAAGGATAGAAAAAGATCTTCCATGCAAACAAACAATAAAAAAGAGCTGGAGTAGCTATTCTCATATCTGACAAATTGACTTTAAACTAAAAACCATAAAAAGAGACAATGAGGGTCACTACATAATGATAAAAGGACTGATGCATAAAGAAGACATAACAATCATAAATATGTACGCACCCAATGTTGGAGCAGCCAGATTCATAAAACAAACTCTATTAGACCTAAAGAAGGAAATAGACACTAATACCAATAGCAGGGGACCTGAACACCCCAATGTCAATACTGGACAGATCATCCAGACAAAGAATCAGCAGAGAAACACAAGATCTTAACAATACTCTAGACCAATTGGACTTGGCAGATATCTACAGAACATTCCATCCAACAACCTCAGAATATTCATTCATCTCATCAGGACATGGATCATTCTCCAGGATAGATCACATATTAGGACACAAATGAAGTCTCAACAAATTTAAAAAAATTGGAATTATCCCATGTATTTTCTCAGACCATAATGGATTAAAACTAGAAATCAATAACAAACGAAACTCTGTGGATAAAAATAGAAATCAAGAACAAACAAAACTCTGGAAACTACACATGGAAATTAAATAGCATTCTACTTAATGACTTATGGGTCCAAGAAGATATCAAGCAGGAAATCAAAAAATTGATTGTAACTAATGAAAATAATGATACATCATACCAAAACCTGTGGGATACTGCAAAAGCAGTATTAAGGGGGAAATTTATTGCATTAAATGCTCACCTCAGAAGAATGGAAAGATGGAAAGTGAACGACCTAACACTTCACCTTAAAGAACTAGAAAAACAAGAACAATCCAAACCTAAAGTTAGGAGATAGAAAGAAATCATTAAGATCAGAGCAGAACTTAATGAAATTGAAACCCAAAAAACAATACAAAAGATCAATGAATCAAAAAGTTGGTTTTTTGGGCCGAGCCTGTGGCGCACTAGGGAGAGTGCGGCGCTGGGAGCACAGCGGCGCTCCCGCCGTGGGTTTGGATCCTATATAGGGATGACTGGTTCGCTCACAGCGCTCACTGGCTGAGCGCGGTGCGGCCGGGCTCAAAAAAAAAAAAAGGACAAAAAAAAAAAAAAAAGAGGG